>NW_027494416.1:0-282337 GCF_021521415.1 Bidens hawaiensis | reverse complement strand
ACGATGTTAAAATCACGAAATAAAAAAGGTAATGAAATTAAAGAATGAAACATTTAGGATTATGAACATCGTAACATGTAATTGGAATAACGAGGTTGAGAATAACGTGGTAAGTAAACGTAACATTTAACCAACGAAATATGAACATGTAAGTTAATAATGCATTGGGTCGAGAATAACTTAAATAAACGAAACCTTTAGGTATCAAAATATCATGATGTTTAACAATGGAAATCTCCGAATGAATTGCAACGCAATTAACGGTAACATTGAGATGAAATAAAGTGATCATTACAACATATAAATTAATAATTTGAAATAAAACGGATAAACGAAATTCTATTATCACAATACTAAAATCCATTTAGTTTGTGAGAGAAAATTTCCAATAGCAACCTTGACTTTATCAAAGTAAGTAGTTGAAACCTCAAAATTAAAATTAATCGTGGGTGTAAGATTTAAAATTTTTTTAAACAAAAAAATTTAAGTGGAAAGAGAACAAAAATTACCAAAGCAATTTGTATAAAATAAACATAGCATAACTCAGCCTTTCCATTGGACACGGTCCGTTTCAAAGAAAGCAAATTTATTACGAGATAGTCGGTCTCATATATTCAAACGCAGAAATAATATGAAAAATACGGTTTCTATTAGGTAGCTATGTACACATACATGTTCATAGTCCCAACTTCTACTTAACGGGTACTTTTATGGAAAGTTGGTCATGGACCACGGGATTTGAAATAATAAGTGTAGACCAATATAATAAGACGAATAAGAATGATTTACCAATTTACGCTTCGTAAAAATACAAACGGATATGGACCAAGGATCAACGAACAATGAAATAAACTTCGTAACAATATTCTAGAGAAGTGGGTAAAGATCACTTTGGGTAAGTTCGAAACATACGTAAAGGAGAAAATAAAGAAAACAAAATGTAGCTTGTGACGTTTGTCTTCTCGAATGTCGGTTTATTTGGGGTAGGAGAGGCTGACGTGGGAGATGGTGCCATGATTTCTTAGCCGAAACTCATTGGCGTTAACGAAGGGGAAAAAAGGAGAACTTTAATCTACGAAAATCGGTTGTAAATCGTGATGCTTTTAAATCTAATGGTGAAATAAAATATATTTAGACCTAAAGTTTTTTTTTAGCTATCGCAAAGACTTGCAAATTTTATGAAACTTTCACATAAAAACAAATATTTTCTCTTGGTTTGCGGCCTAGGTAGAAAGGAAAGGAATGATTGTCAAGGTATCCGACTTGTTGAATGAAAAATAGCCTTAAAGGGCTTAAGACTTGTTTGGAACAAAAACTTTACTTTAAATATGGTTTGAATAAATAATTACATTGTTATTAGTGGTGACAATAATAATAATAATAATAATATTACTAATAATAATAAATAGTATTAATAAATTTTATTAATAATAATATTGATAATGATGGTGATAAAAATAATGATGATGGTATTGGTACTAATAATAATGGTAGTAGTAATATTAATAATGATGTTAATAACTTTAATAATAATAATAATAGAGGTAATAAATCATTTTTAAAGAAAATTCATTTGATTGAAAGTTAAAAACAGCCAAGGATTTGGGTTTAAGCGCCAGGTGTTAGTAAAAGAGATAAAATATAGGAAAGTATGCAAAAGAAAGTATAGACGAGTTTGATGAGTTTTGTAAAAATCTAAGTATTGAAACCGGAAAATCGTGTAAGGTCGACAAAGGATGCGGGGTTAGGATATTGCATGGCGGAAACAAGTTAGGCCTTACAAAGTATAGCGGGTGTGCTAGGGTCACCACAATGATAGTAGGCTTGAAGCATGAGGTCGAACATGTGATTGAGACAAATGGTTAGGTACAGGTCTTGCAGATGGGCGAGTGGCGTTGAGTTTGGGTGGGTTTTTGCAATAAGTGGTAATTGAATCTACCACAATTTGAAGTATATCAACGTTTCAGGGAAGTAAAGTGGTGGGATTTACACAAACTGTACAAAGGGCGTGTTTCAGCGCGACGCTTTTCGGTTGGGTTTAGTTTGCGTTTCCAAGAATGTTGCTGGGTTTGAGTTTCAATTAACTACAACGATGAAGGTAGGTGCGATAAAACGTGGGGTGATCGGAATTGCGGAGGCCAATTTCTTGAGAACTTGGATCGTCATTTGCAGGTTGAGCGCGTCATCTTGGAAAACTAGAAGGCGCGATACGAAACGTGAAGAATTTGCATGACTTGGGGCGTAAGTATGAAAACGACTAATAGATACATCAATGAAAACAAGTAAAGAAAAGAAATCGCATGAAACAAATTTGAAATCGAAATTGGAATTCCCATGAAACGTCATGAGTTCTCACCTTTCAATAAACGAAAACCTCATAAATTATTGAATAACTATATGGAAAAAGTATTAAACTTAACAATAAATAGTGATCGAATTGAAAATCGAGTGTTCATGAACATGACTTTTCGATTTTTTTTTTCAATTCTAAAACACAATAGTAAACGAATATAGTAATAGGGTAATCAAATTTAAATTCGACCATTCATGTATCACCATAACTTTTTGAACTTTAAATTCTAAAACATAATAGTAAAATAAAAAATAATCGTTTGAAATTCGGTTACTACTTTTCGAACTTTTAAAATGTTAAACCGTAAATGAACGTATAAATAAAGAAAACGTGTCACAAAATTTTTTAAACTTAACTATTCTCGTATAAAAATGCGTAGTTAAATCGAACTGAAAGTTGGGTATTCGAGTACAGACTTCCAGTTAAAACACATTGTAAAACATAGAGGAGTGAAACCATATTCTTTTCACAAAGAGAACATGGTCGCGTTGGAAAACTTGAAGTTCTGATTCATATGGCGTTGAAAGGGGTATGTTTTGGCTTCATAGAGTTCATGCTCTTTCCTAACTCACTCCAGGTAAGCAACCGGGTCCCGCATCTGATTGGGATTTATACGCATTGCTTATTCTTAGGTTTCAATAACCTTGGTGTCAAGAGTTTCGGAAAACAGACACGTCCCCCTTACAGTTACTACATACCCGCCATAAAGAACCATCTTTAAGAAGAATAAATATAAGAACACCCCAATGAAAATCAATAATTGAAATGTTGGAAAAATCTTTATTTTTAGGCATAAGCCTTGGACTTGTGTGTGCTTGTGTAATTGAAGTAATTGAATCATCAGTATAATAGTAACAACTAAGTGCTTTGAACAATCACATAAGGCCCACATAATATCTAATTATGCAACGTAAGCAATTAAGCAAATAAACTATAACTAATTAGAACACTACGTCTAATGTCCTATCTTATAGTCACGGCTCTGATACCAATCTGTAACACCCCGGCTAAAGTGGAATACGCCCGAGTGTGACGTACGAATTGCCCAAAACACATGTGACACTATTAAGTGACAATATTATCATTAATTAATTTAAACATCAAGTACACAAGTTTGTAACAAGAAACACAAGGAAAATACAAGAACAATTAACAACTTGTCCATTTATTAATATAACCTAAGTTCTAGTGTCTTCTCTGTTTCATCCTCTAATAATTGTACCTGTAACATATATATAAAATAAAGTCAACTAAATGAATAGTTGTTGAGTTCACACAAGTTTTAATATACGTGCATAAAAATCATACAATTCCATGAACAAGTGTAAATGAGCAAGTAATGTCCTTTCCAACCGGGATTGTGCACCAGCGTACTCAGATAAGCGCAAGTAAGGTCCTTTCCGTTTGGGATTGTGCATCAACCTACTCGGATAATGAGGCCCTTTTCCACTCATAACAACAAATGTATTGAGCGCAAAGGGGGGCGTATGATCATACTATCTTGAAGTAATCCATGAGCAAGTAATTTGTAGCAAGTAACAAGTAAACACACAAGTCCATGTAGCGAATTGTAGTTTGTAAATAATGAATAAACGAAATTGAATTGTTGATAGGATATATATATGCTACCCCAAAATAGTTAAAAAGGGTGATAAAAAAGGTGTGAGAAACTCACCTTGAAGTTGAAGACAAACTTGAAATAAAACCGAAAGTGCGTAAATGAAACTGACAATTGAACTTCACGAACTAGAATTAAAAGTAAAAAATAAATATTAACAAACAACTTATAAAAAGTAGATAAATCGGGTTGTCGGGATTTTAGAAATGTTGAATATATATTTATCATTTTATGGCATTGGACATGATAATATTATTTTAAGCTTTAACGGGATTTTAACGATCTATTAATTTAATTTTACTTTAAGTTACTAGATTAATATCAAGTTTGAATATTTTAATGTTACGAAATTTTGGGTGCTATTAGTATATTTATTTTGAAAAGAATATGTTAACGAATTTTTAAATTTAACGAACTATAAATTGATATACAAATGTTTTATGAGTTTAAACGAGCCTTGACGAGTTTGAAAGATTGGTTTTTAGGTGACAATTGATAAATATGGTTTAAAACTAATTTAATATAATTTATTTGATTTAAATAATTTTTATAGATTTTAGTTTGGTTATTATATAAAAAAAAATTATTTAAAATAAAAAAAACAAAGAAAATGATCCTCACCCGGGTCTTGGTGGCCAAAGAAAGCTAACAAACCAACTGAGCTGCCTGTTTGTTTGTTAATCTAGCCAGAAAAGAAAAATAAATATAATACATGGAGTTCATTTTCTTCTATAGAAAACCCTAGATTTCAATCTGCTAATCCTTTCTTTGTTGGTTAAAATTGAGTTAGGGGTTTCATTAATGGGCTAAAATCAATCAATATACACATAAAAATTACCAGGAGAGGTTAATGCCTGACGATGAACAACGATAGTCGGAGCAAACATCTTGGACGAATCAATTCGGCATTATAGTGTAAGTTAGATCAGTTTGTTGTTTGGAACAAGTTTGGTTGAAGCTTTGCATCATATTTATAGTCACGATTGAAGTGTTTAGAGTTAATTGGTCATTATTGGAGCCGTATTATGTTTCCGGCGGTTACGTGATTAAAGTTTGTTAATTAAGTTATAAATGATAAAATTAATCACGTAATAACGTTTAGAATTGTTGGAGATGACGTTTAGTGTGATTAACGGATTAAAATGAAAGCTAAACGGGTGTAATAGGTATTGCCGGCGCCGGAATCCGGCCACTGGTGGTCTGCCGGAAAAACGAACACAGGGGCGAAGTTGTATGCTGCATTTTTTTGTTATTATTATTATTATATTCATATTTACACTAATAGTCCCTCATGTGTCATATAGTATTTAAAATAGAATTTAATAAATATTTACATAATAAACCTCAAACTTTTGATAAAAAAAATGATATAGAATTTTTATGAAGTTAAATATTTTTCGTATTATACCCGGATAGTTCGGGACTCGTTTAAGTAAAGACTTTAAATAACCGTAAATCATCAAGGATATTATATTAATGATAAACAAGAAATTAGCATAAATTGAAACGACAAAACGAGTCGGTTTGACGAATATAAATACCAACAACTTAAACATACATGAAACGAAACTTGGGATATATATATATATATAAATTTAGTAAAACAAAACCGAAAATTTAAAATGGGTCGGGTTTTTCGGGTTTGAAAAGTAACGAATGTAACAACCATCATGCAGGAAAGTTAAGTCCTCATCTGTTCTGATAATCCCCAAGGCAAGTCCTTCCGAATTTCTGAGAATGTAGGAATCATCTTCTTCTTTATAATCAATTCTAGCAATCCTACCATTTCTTTGGACTTCCAGGTTGGGCCTTGCCATCCTCCTTCTTATACTTATACAGACCATCATGTTGGTCAGGGGATCCTTGTTCTTTACCTTTGTGATGTAGTCAAATTCAGCATGTCTTATATCACTCAGTCTCTCCCCCCTTCTTGTTTTCTCATGTTCAGACAATTTCCACTTTCTATTCTTGTTCAGTATAGGGAAACCCTTCCTAGCTTCATTTTTGAGATGTTTGGATAATTCATTTTATTGTCTTCCTACAAGTCAATCCCTGTAATGATAATCATATAGATCTAGACTTGCCATCTCCTCAAGTTGTTCCCTCTTAAACTCAGCAAAATCATCTTTGAAGATGATTTCCCTCAAATCTCCACTCTTCATTATCACCTTCAAAGTTTCAGACACAGAGTTATAAAAGATTCTCTTGGGTAGGTCCACATCAGATGGTGGCCTATTTTTCTTTGTTGTGCAGCTCTTGTTGTGGGAATCTGTGCTCTTGAGGCTGAGGGCCTAGAAGGTATTGCCTTTTTGGGTTTAGTGGCCCCCAATGCCCAAAATTTCTTCATATACATAGAAATTATCATTTCTATTGCCAAAGCCTTCAAATCCATAATGTTATCATTTCCTTCTCTGGCCAACTTTTCATATCTACTCATCCCTTGTATCTCATTCAATTTACCTCTTGCATTCATCAATCTATCAAGCAACTACAACTGTTATCTTGCATTCATCTTCCCATTTCTTTTTCTTTTCAGCTAAGGTCACAATTCTTGGCCTCTTTGCAAATTTAACTGGTTCATCTTTCATTGATAGTTTTCTTAAATAGAATTCAACTCCTTCTTTTGATAGACTGTTAACTAGCTCTATAGCCATACCTTTGTCAATTAGGTACTTGCACTTTCCTCCATACTTCTTCGTCAGTTCATCAATCTTTTCTTGTTGGTTTGATTCTCTTTTCAATATTTCCTTCTCCTCTCTCTCTCTCTCTCTCTACCCTTTCCACATTCATATTATATTGTTATTCCAACTAATCAAAACTCATCGTACTCAAGTCCTTATCGGAAAATCCATGCAATCTCAAAAAGTTCCTATATTTCAAGGAATCAAGATTCTTTTTCTCCATCCTCTTATTTATTTCATTAGCTTTTTTATCAAGCAATCTTTGCAGCTCCTCATCTGACATAGGAGCTAAAGTTTCAAACTTATGACCATGTTTAATCAATCTTATAACCAACGGATGATTTATCCTTGCATTGTTAAAGCTTTGTTGTATGTTCTCCCTTTGTTCATCAGTCATTTCAATATGTGGGGAGTCAACAGTTTCATCATCATCAGCATTATCATTGTCATCATCAGCATTGTCATCATCTTCAGTGTCATCATCCTTTTCAGTAGATTCATCCAATGCTTCGATTCTTGGTTCATTTAAATCAGGTTCAGCTTCTGGCATAACAACCTATATAGGAACAACCATCACAGGGCTTTCATGTTCCTTTGGGCTTTCAACAATATACTTAGGTTCATCAGACCTTTTTGCCCTTTTCTTCTCCATTTCATCATCACTGTCATCTTAACCATCAAATCTGCTTCTTTTTATAGAATATTTCTTTCCAAATTTCTTTTTGGTCTCCTCATCATAATTTCATTCATCAGGGTTTTTCTCAAAATCTTCATCAACTTGTTCAACCCATTTTCTTGTAGCTTTTTTTGTTATGGTTTCTCCAGCCTCATCAGGCACCATCTGCTTAACTGAATCATCTTTAGTGTGTTAAGAATTGTTTGGAGTTTCAGTTTTCTGTTGAGCCTGCTTGAATTTGTACATGACAAGTGCCAAGGTGTTGTCAACTTCCTCAATTTTCTTCATTTGTATCAACCCCTCAATCACTTCCTGCTCAACATCACCTTCTTGATTTAATGTTTTAGCAATATGGGCTTGTTCAAACAATGTTTCGTGCTCATCAATTTCTTCAGCAGTCATGGATTGGGCAATTCTTTCCCTCTCCAATGTTTCAATTACAATATCAGCTTGCCTCTTGGCAGCCCGTTCAGCCAGTGCATCTTCATCATCCATATCATCATCATCAGCCTTATCCTATGTATCAACAGGTGTTTCTTCATCACTCTCAACAATGGCTTTCCCTTTTTCTCTCCTCCTTCTTTCTTCCTAAGATTCAGTTGTAAAGTTTTCAATTTCGTCTATTAGAGTCCTCATCTCATCATCATCCGCAACAACTTTCTTGGAGGTCTCAACATTACCATCCTTTTCAAAATCAATCTGTGGCTCTGTACCAATAGCAGCAGTTGCTATGGTTTCAGCCATTATTACATCAGATTCAGCCATATTTTTCTTCTTCAACACATCCTCCACATTATAATCTTGTTCACCTACATCAGACTGGTCTGCTTTATAATCAATATCATCAATTAGGCTTTCACCACTATCATCCTCCTTATCACTCTCACCATATAGACAGCACAGAGTCTTCAATCCATCTTCAGCATTCACCTCTACATTCACCTCCTCCTCCATTCCAACTGTAGCAGCATCAGCTTCATCAGTAATATTCTCCCCCTGTTTTGGTACAGCTGAGGTCTTCTCAACCTCAGCCCTCAGGGTTGGAATTCTGGTCAAGGACTGTGCCAACTGAGATTTTAGATCATCATTCTCTTTCCTCAGTTCCTCATTTCTCCCCCTCAGATTCACATTTTTCACTAGTAAATATGTGTTCCTTCTTAACAGATAAGCACCATCGGAAGAGGTTTGGGTTGGTGGTTCAGGGAAAGGGCCAGGTATGTTGGTTTGAGGTTGGATTGGTTCAGTGGGTGGGCTTGGGCTTTCAAATATGTGTTCAATTGTGGAGGGTAAAGGGTTTATGTTTCGTGGTGATGAGAAGTGTGTGTGGATAATTCTGAATGTATGTTGGTTGGATTGGTCTAAGGTTTGCGAATGGGTTGGGGATTGGAATGGTGTGTTGGGCTGGTTTATAAGGTGAGGTGGGATTTGTTGTGGGAAGTAGGGTTCATGTATATCTAGGTTTTGATCTAGGATAAGGGTTTGTGTTTGGGTAAGTGGTTGGTTAATGGTTTGAGGTGGGCTTTGGGTTTGGGTATGAGTGGGTGGAGATGGAATGTAAGGGTCATTTTGTGGTGGTGGGGAAGGTGGTGTGGCTGGTGGTGTGGGTAAGAGTAAGTTCTCCCCCTATGCATGTGCAACCTCATCGACATCAATATTTCCTTCAATACCTCCAACATTATCACCTGCATCTCCATCATCACCGTTATCTCCATCATCACTGTCAGCATAATTTTCATCCAACATGGTCACTATCTTCCTCCTTAAAGGTCAGTTCTGGTACAGGCATAGTCTTGACATTGTGATTAACTAACCATGGAAAAATGTTAAACTCTGCCCAAGGGTTAAAGTGGCTTGTAGAAGACAAATTTGCAATTCGTTTATACACATTTGGATCTTGCAATAAATGTGTTGTGCCTAAGGTTGGTAGATCTTGTAACACCCGGTTAAAAATGATTTGTAGAAATCTTGGGTAAGCTAGAAACTTGCCTTTATTTGGCTTCCTCAAGTTGCCAACCATTCCTTCAAAAATCATTTTGGAGAAATTAAATGGCAGATCATACACAACCGCTACAGTAGCATTAGCCAAATCACGGCCATCAATGTCCAAGAGCCTTTCCGATGGGCATATCCCTGAATAATATGGTGAATCAAAAACTTGTAAAGGTTTGGGAACATCCCCTTTTGAAATTGTCCCTCATGGACGTTTCCCTTGTAACCCATTGTCTGTTGAAATATCTTCAACAAGTGATCAGTGTGAAGTAGATACTGTTATAATCATCATCATGTAATTTAGGACTTTGTTGAATCAATCTTTCAGTAAACCTGATCTCATGATTAGCCACAATATCCTTTATTCTCTTACCATCTTTATCGTCATGATGTTCGGTTGAGTGCCAGAAATCCAAATGGTGGTTTATATAAATCACCGGGCACTCAGTCAACGAAAATCGCATATTAGTCTTTGAAGCCATCTAATCATGTGTGCCACATCTTCATTATCAGTAGTTACTTGGAGAAGAGCGCACATGTTGTGCTTCTTCTCAAATAGATATCTAGTTTTGGCATCTGTATATGTTCATACACAAATAAATTCAAAGCAAAAATTAGTCATAAAGTTCATAACTTTTACACATTTGAGGTAATAGTTTGAAGAAATAAAGAAAAGAAATGTCTTTAAGAACCTGTTTTTCGACAAATTAATAACCTACATAGGAAACAAAGATGTTAGTTTAATACGAAATTAAAGTGTGAATACACATAATCGTCATCGGAAAACATTCAATTGAAGCATTCCGAGTCGGATTGAGTGGGCTAACTAATTAGGGTATTGTAAAATAATTAGGCAGTTGATATTCTGGAAACGAGAGCAAGAGCAGTTTGCAATAGTGTTTGGAGAGAAAAAGTGAAGCATGAAATTTCACTAAGTACCTCTTATATACTTTTTGGAAGTGGGTTTTAAATGCATTTTGTCTTTTTGTGGGAAAAAGCTGTCAAACAGTGAAAATATCTTATTTAAAAATCTTCCCATTTAAAACCTTGCTCGATAAAGCACATTTAGCAAACCTTGCTCAGAAAGTTCATTTCATAAAGCTTTCTAGATGAAAAGTATTTTATCAACCTTGCCCGTTCCATAATATGTTCAGAAATTATAGAGTTAAAAAAATAAATCTAAGAGAGTAAAGTGAAGGAAGCTTACTCGAAATACAAGATTGCTCGAGAAATAAATCACAAGACAAATAATCAACTATAAATCATCAAATAGTCAACCTTGCTTGGAATCAATTAAGACACCCAAAATAACATCTTAGAGATATTTCTAATAGTCAACATTGCTCGAAAATCTGAACATATTATAAACCTTACCCGATAACTTTGAAACAGTTAACGAATATTCAGTTAAGTTCATTCTCATATTAAAGTGTGCCCGAAAATATTTTAAAAGTGCAAAGTGTGCTAGAGAAGACTTATTTATCCTAAGATACAAAAGTATACTCTAAACACAAAGTGTACTCGAAAATACTTGAATAAATCATTAAAGCACTCAAAATCATCAAGCTTGCCCGGATATCTCAAACAGTTATACAAAGCATCTAAGTTTGCTAGAATTGCCTAAGAATATCAAAGCTTGCTAGGAAATACATATTCAAACATATAAAATGTAAAACTTGCTAAAATAAGTCAAATATCCTGTTAAACAGCTAAGTTTGCTAGAATAAATTAAACTTGTTAAAGCTTGCTAGAAATATCATAAACAACCATAAAGCTTGCTAGGATGACCTAAACATCCTATAAAACAACTAATCTTACTAGAAAGTTTAGAAATCATTAAAGCTTGCTCGAATCAACATAGTCAAACATATTCAAATTTCAAGCTTGCTCGAAAGTGTTAAACTTCAAATAAAACAATTAAGTCTACTCGAAAGTATATAAAACATCAAAGCTTGCTCGAAATGGATGAACTTAGACAAAAATATCTAAGTTTCTTGAAAATGTTGAAAATCATCAAACCTTACTCGAAATTACATAATCAGACCTTTCTAACGTAAAATGCAACTCTTTTTGACTTAAACCATGTTTCATACAAATTTTGTCATTTATAATCAATGGTTAAGAGCGAAAGGTGCATTAAGAGATCAAATTTCAGTTATATTCATTCCTTTTTCTCTTTGAAAAGATCTTAACATGGGATCATATTGGTTAAGTTGCCTCTCATTACTTCATTCTCAACACTATTTTGACATATCATACAGGTTACCAGCAGGTCTAGACTTAGCATGATTTTCATTGCTTTGTGATATGCATTAAGGTTCAATTAAATTGAATAAGACTGAAATGGATAACACTTATTATGTTCTAATGCTCCATATCTATTCTCAAGGCTTATTTGGCTTATTATGACTGATGTTCTGATAACACTTATTATGATCATTTTAGATCCAGACGCAAGAGTGCGTTAAAGAGAAAAAGTTTGAGCTACTAAAACCACAAAAGGGGAAACTTGTCGAAGACAAGGATAGAGGTCTGAGAGTTGATGGAAAACCTTGGATGGTCATGAAATACAAACCGATCCGGTGCCTTAAAGAAGTACCGATGAAGTTCATGCCCAAGGACGTGCTCAAAGATCTAAAATGGTGGTACGTGGATTGTGAGACAGCTGAGGCGGTAATGGAAGATGAGGATGAACAAGAAGTACTTCGGGTTTACGACTCGATGCATCTTGTTAATCTATCGCAGGCTGATCTGAAAGTGCTCAACGAGAAGAAGATCTTCTACATTCCTGCTTGGAAGGATCAAGCTAGGAAATATCAACGGGTGGTGTCGGTATGTGTTAGAGAAGGGGCGCATGGGTAGAGATGCAAGATTACAAGACTCAAGATTTGAAGATCAAGATATGAAGCTACTGCTAAGGGGGAGTCTGTTGGTACATGTGTGTCAGTAGTTCATAGTCTAGCATTTGTAATCGAGTCTGTAATGCAATTATGTTTTGATTATGTTTGTATTTGTAACACGCGAAGTTGTCAACAAGTTCGCTCTGGCGAACTTGTTGAATCAGCGAAGTTATTGACAACTTCGCCTATGGCGAAGTTGTCATGTTTATATACTGTTTCAGCCGAAACAGTTAGAGTTGGTCGTTTAGGGTTTTCGTTTCAGTTGTTCACTTCGTGTGTTACGTGTCATTGTCTGTAATAGTGACCTTGGGTCACGTGTTTGTTATCAATATAACGTGTTTGGTTTATTGCTTGTGTGTTCGATCTCTACATACTCTACACTCGTATCTACCTACGCAGGGATTCCGCACCTGCGTTGTTAGCGACATCCCGTGTACGATCCGTCCAGGAACCTACATTTGGTATCAGAGCCATCGGCTCGATTGTGAGGTTCGGGATTTCACGCGGGTGTAGAAAACGTCTCGTTTGACCTATTCGCGGGACGTGTTTTTGTTGGGATTGTGTTTTGCTCGTGCTTGACAGTCATTTTCAAGCCATTGCATTGATCGGAAACTGCTGGATTGACGAAATCAGATCTGAACAGTTTCCTTGTTCATCGGGCGAAGTTACCGTTCTTCGGGCGAAGTTACCATTCTTCAGGCGAAGTTGCCGTCACTGGAATTAGGGTTTCGGCGAAGATATAAGGATTAGCGAAGTTAACCACAACTTCGCTTACCTCATAAGTTCGCCTTAGCGAAGTTATCCGCAACTTCGCTTTCCACCCAAGTTCGCTTACCTCCTAAGTTCGCTCATTCTAAGCGAAGTTATTTTTAACTTCGCCAAGTCAAGCGAATTTAAGACCCAGCGAAGTTCTCTTTCAGCGAAGTTAACTTTCAAGCGAAGTTATTCTTAACTTCGCCTACTGAGCTGTTTTAATATTTTTTTATTTTCAGGTTTTTCAGGTTTTCGCAAGGATGTCGTCAATTAACATCTCCGATTTGGTCAAGATGGAAGTAGAAGCGGGGTCAGCCACTAAGGCCCCGAGGTTGATGAAAGGAACTGACTTCGTGGCATGGAAGGACAGATTCATCCAATACATTAAATACCAGGATGCCAAAATGTGGGTGTGCATCCAGGATGGATATATCCCTCCAACTATGCAATACGAAGGCCGTGACGTGGTTAAGAAGTACAGCAAAATGGAGGACGAAGAAAAGAAAATGTATGAGGCTGAGAGCAAGGCCCATGCAGCTATAACAATGGCACTTCCTCAAGAGGTTCTCCACACTTTCAGAAAGTACACTTCTGCGAGAGAGCTTTGGGATGCTCTTGAAAATAGATTCGAGGGGAATGTGGGTATCCGTGCATCAAAGATCAAACTCTTAAAGACCCAGTTCTCCGTCTTCAAATTTTTGAAGAACGAATCACTGGATGATATTATCACCAGATACTATCATCTAATGACAGAGCTTAGCAATTATTCGATTGCCTATCGAGAAGAAGAGATTGTTGAAAAGCTTCTCGATGCTCTCCCACCGAAGTGGGAAATGTACACCGTTCTTATGAGGGAAGACAGAGACTTTCCAAATTATGATCTGGAAACAGCAGTAAACAAGCTCAGAACTTATGAGCTTAATATGGTTCGAAAAGAAACACCAACAGATCAGATACAAGACCCTGGTATGTATGGTGCAAAGGTTAACTCAGGCTCAAGTTCGAGGCCTGAATCTGCTGCTTTTTACTCGAAAGGGGAGTCAGGTCCTGACTCTTCTCATGAAGGAAACGTTTCTGTGAACATGAACGGTGATGTCTGTTTCGTTGCTGGAGGATCAAGTACTTCAAAGCCTCAAGCATCCTCAAGTGGTTTTTCTGCAAATGCCTCAAGCAATAATTATTCCAAGATGCCTATGAGTGTAAAATCTACTGAAGAGCAGTTTGCAGTCTATGCATCATTTATTGCTTCCTACGAAAACTACATCCAGGGGAAGATTGTGGACCCTGCTGTACTGGATGAGGACTACGACCAGATCGATGCTGATGATCTGGAGGAGATGGATTTGCAATGGCAAATGGCAATGATTGTGAGGCGTGTAAAACGGTTTATGAACAAAACTGGGAGAAAGTTTGTTGGTGGTAGGCCCGGGTTCGACAAATCCAAGGTAAGGTGCTATAATTGTCAACAGTACGGGCACTTTGCCAAGGAATGCAGAAATGAGAGGGTTGAACGAGGACAAGGTCGGCCTACACAACACTCTGGAGTTAACAGAGAGATTAACGCCATGTTGACCAGAGAAGCAGGTGAGTACAACTGGAACCCACATTCAAGTGGTTCTGGTGAGCAAGCGAACATGGCTGAGTCTGAAGTTGAAGAATGTGAGAAGGTTGATGGAAATGAGAAAGCTAATGAAGAAGAAACCGCTTTCATGACAGATGACAAGGATAATCGCTCCGAGGTAAGTACTAAGAATATTTGTACTAGTTGTGAGAATTTGTCTGAGCAACTCACTACGATAACTGATCAGTACGTCCGTTTAGATGCTGATTTTAAAACTATTAAAGAAGATCACCATTTTACTAAATCAAGAGAAAACAGTTATAAAGTTAAAATAAAAGCATGTGAAAAAGACATTCAAAGCTTAAAAACTAAACTTGCTGAGAAAATTGAAATAATTGATCTTAGTTATGAAGTTTTAGAAGAAAAAACTAAATTGATTGCTGATCGGGATAAACAGATTGCTGACCACCAGGTGAAGGTGGTGGAACTGAACCGCAAACTTGAGCAGTTCAGGAATTCCTCGGCCATCCTTGATCACCTCGTGAGTGATCAAGGTACCTCTGCAAAGAGGGGAGGAATCGGATATCACGAAGTTCCACCACCCTTTAACCACAACTATACCTATAATCCGAGTGTTCAGAAATCTGTTGATTTCGAGGTTACTCAGACAACTCCAATCAAGATTACAAGGGTAGAACCAAGTGTTAGCTGTGGCGAAACGAGTTCGCCTGTTTCTAGTGTGAATATTTCTGTTTCGAGTCCAGTCTCATCGGATTCGGATAAGTTGTCCGAATCTGGTCAGACAAAAGAGAAAGTAGGGTTACCCAACGGTGGAGATAAAAATAAAATTTCTAAAAAGAGTTCTCCACTCAATCCGTACGTCCCACCTTATGTGAGACATACGGATGGTAACACTGCCTCTACATCCAAACCAACATTTGACAAGAAAATGGAGAGTCGGTGTTGCTTTAGATGTAACAAATTAGGGCATTTAGTTGCAGACTGCCCTCTGAAGCCGAGATTTAGAGGTGTGAGGCCAAATACAACTGAGGATAAGCGTCATTTTGTTACTGCTAAAAATGAAAACTTTTCAAAGTGCAAAAATGTAACTAATTCAAGTTTTTATAAAAACAAACCTCAGTTTTTCAACCAAACCACAAGATATAATACTTTCAACTCTCATAGGTTTGGAAGGCATTACACTCAATCTGCAAGGAGATTCCCTAACAGGACTTACAGAAATTATCCTGATGCTAACTTGAGAAAGCCAGGGTACGGGACGTATCGATCCAAGACCAATTGGTCTTGGGTCCCAAGATTCTAACTCTTTGTTTTATTGTGCAGGAACAGTTGAACAGGGCTGCCAACAATCTTTGGATTGTAGATAGCGGCTGTTCCCGGCACATGACAGGCAACAAACACTTGTTGCAAGACTTAAAACCTGTTCAGGGAGCAAGAGTTAGTTTTGCTGGTGAGAGCGGAGGAAGGATTACCGGTAGAGGAACAATGTCGAATGGGAGAATGATACTTGAGAATGTAAACTTTGTGGAGGAGTTAAAGCACAATCTGCTGAGTGTGTCGCAGATTTGTGATAAAGATTACACTGTCCATTTCACGAAGAATGAAGCAATAGTATTGAAGCCTGGTTTTCAGATACCAGACGAATGGATAGTAATGAAAGCTCCACGTGAAACGAATACATATGTGATGGACATGAGGTCTACTGAAATGGCCACCGGAGAATCTTGTTTAATGACAAAAGCAAGCGAATCAGAATCAGAATTGTGGCACAGGAGAATGGGACATATTCATCTTCGGAAGATGAACTTCATTGTCAAAAATGGACTTGTGATGGGCGTTCCCTTAAAAAGTTTTAACTTTGAAGACAAATGCATAGCCTGCAAGAAGGGAAAACAACACAAGAAATCCCATCTCACCAAGAAGATCAATTCAATTGCCGGTACTCTAGAACTACTTCATATGGATCTCTTCGGTCCCGTGAATGTAAAAAGTCTAGGTGGTACTTCTTACTGCTTGGTGATAACTGATGACTACTCGCGATACTCGTGGGTATATTTTCTGAAAACGAAAGACGAGACGGCTCAGATGGTGAAGAATCTAATTACAAAAGTTGAGAACGTCATGAGTAAATCAGTTAAATTCATCAGAAGTGACAATGGGACAGAGTTCAAGAACTTTGAAATGGAAATCTTCTGTCTTCAGAAGGGAATTGAACATCAATACAGCGCTCCGTATACTCCACAACAGAATGGAGTGGCTGAAAGGAAGAACCGAACGTTAATTGAAGGAGCCAGAACTATGCTGGCAGACTCGAAGCTTCCTGTGATGTTCTGGGCTGAAGCAGTTGCTACAGCCTGCTATGTTCTGAATAGGGTGTTAACCGTTAAGAGACTTGGAAAAACTTGTTACGAGCTTATGCATGGAAGGAAGCCCAACTTGTGCGGTCTTAAACCATTTGGGTCTCCTTGTTCGATTTTGAAGACTAATTCGAAATTTGGTGAAGTAGCCGATGAAGGAATCTTAGTCGGTTATGTAGTTGGGACTCCCAACAGACGGGTCTTCAATACTTCGACTTGCAAGGTGGAGGTGGTTTGTAACACCGACATTACTAGTTACCAATCGCCAAAACCAAGCAATGGACCTGCTGAGCTTTTCGACTATGTTAAGCTCTTTAAGTCGTTTAACGTACCTGATTTAGAAATTTCTGAAGAAGACGAAAGAGCTGTGACGAAGATGATTTTTGATGAGGAAGAAAATCTATTGCAACGACAGCTGATTGAGAAATCTCAACCTTCCACATCAAACACTATTGGTACCCCTGCTGCCTCAACTGAAGATGAATTTATTAATCCTTTTCACTCTCAGCCAGAAACAACCATAGATGAGATCTCTTCAAATTTGGAAGATAATTTGCATGTCGGTGCTGTTCCGACCACGAGAATTCACAAAGATCACCCATTGGAGAATATTATAGGTGATGTGTCCTCCGGTGTACAAACCAGAAGTAGCTTGAGTGAGCACACCTATGTTTATACAAGCATTAAGGAAACGGGTATACTGAACGAATGTTTGTACTCCTGCTTTATAAGCCAAATTGAACCAAAGAATTATCAAATGGCTTTAAAGGACAGCTCGTGGGTCGAAGCCATGCAAGAAGAGTTGGCTCAGTTCGAGAAAATGGAAGTTTGGACTTTGGTTGAAAAACCAAGGAATGTGCATGCTATAGGCACAAAATGGGTGTTCAAGTGTAAGAGAGATGATAGGGGAATTATCGTAAGAAATAAGGCCAGGCTGGTTGTTAAAGGTTTTAATCAGCAAGAGGGTATTGATTACAATGAGGTGTTCGCTCCTGTTGCTCGGTTAGAAGCGATTCGATTGTTTTTGGCGTTTGCTGCATTTTAAAAGATGAAGGTATTTCAGTTGGATGTGAAGAGCGCGTTTCTAAACGGGAAAGTTGATGAGGTTGTGTATGTTGAGCAACCTCCGGGTTTTCCTGACCCAGACTTTCCTGATCACGTATACAGGTTGAGCAAGGCGTTATATGGGTTACATCAGGCACCTCGTGCCTGGTATTCAACGTTATCGGACTACTTGCTGGAAAATGGTTTTGAAAGGGGATTGATTGACAGTACGTTGTTTGTGAAGAGAGAAGGATGTGACTTCCTACTGGTTCAAGTCTACGTGGATGATATCATTTTTGCCGCATCAAGAGTATCCATGTGTCAGGATTTTGAGGCTGTCATGAAGAAACGATTCGAGATGAGTGCTATGGGTGAACTAACTTTCTTTCTAGGATTGCAGGTTGATCAGAAGAAGGACGGGATGTTCATTCATCAAACGAAGTACGTTCATGATGTGCTGAAAAGATTCAAGATGGAGGACAGTTCTCCATATGATACTCCAATCTGCGTCAAT
The DNA here is from genome assembly GCF_021521415.1 of Bidens hawaiensis. NCBI lineage: Eukaryota > Viridiplantae > Streptophyta > Magnoliopsida > Asterales > Asteraceae > Bidens > Bidens hawaiensis. The sequence continues at coordinate 263,870 of NW_027494416.1, read as the reverse complement.
CACAAATTGGGTGCTGAATCAGATGGTGACGCAGATGTGGACCCAACTCTGTATCGGGCGATAATAGGTTCTTTAATGTATTTAACTGCTTCTAGGCCTGATATAATGTTTGTTGTTTGTCTTTGTGCTCGTTTTCAGGCAAACCCAAAGGAATCTCACATGAAAGGTGTGAAGAGGATTTTGCGGTATCTCAGAGGCAAGCCGAAACTAGGGTTGTGGTACCCAAAGGGAGGAGATGTTGAACTGGTGGCATATACAGATTCTGATTATGGGGGATGCAATCAGAGTCGGAAGTCAACAACAGGAGGCTATCAGTTTCTTGGAGGAAGATTAGTTTCCTGGCAGTGCAAGAAACAGAAATCAGTTGCAATTTCAACATGCGAAGCTGAATACATGGCAGCATCCAACTGCTGCTCTCAGGTTTTGTGGATTCAGCAACAATTACGCGACTATGGTCTGAATTTCTTACTCACTCCTATTTTAATTGATAACACTGCCGCCATCTCAGTAATTAACAATCCCGTGAAGCACAGTAAAACTAAGCATATTGACATTCGTCATCACTTCATACGGGATTGTGCTGAGAAGAAACTGATCAAGATCGAAAAAGTTGATACACTTGAAAATTTTGCTGACTTGTTTACAAAAGCGTTTGATAAATCCAGATTTCAAAACCTAATTGAGCTGAACGGGATGATCAATCCCGAGTAACCATGCCTTTGTGTTTATTTAAAAAAAAAAAAAAAAAAAAAATTTGTGTCATTATTGCTTAAAATTAGTCGGTTACCTCAGTTTGATGGACATATCCTCGGATATGTTTTGGTCCTCGTTTCGACTTAGAGAATGAGGTTAGCCATTAACCGGAAGACTGAAAGTGACCGGGGCAGTTATGACGTGTGTTCTTCAGTTGCTGAAAATTAGTCGGTCATTCTTAGTAAGAAGGACACATACTTGTATGTGGTCGGTCCAGTTGATCCATTGGATCTTCAGGATTGCCGTTTACCTGACGACTTTGACGTGATCGGGGCGATTGAAATCAAAATTTTATTGGGAAATGAAATTACTTTTCAAGTCTAATACTTCGTAAGAAGTTCTTTGCTGTGTTTAACAGAAAATTGATCCAACCTTGGAAGATGATATATATACTGATTGTGTGTGCTTAACTAGTGAAGTTATTAGGCTTAAAAGGCTTTAGAACAATCATTGTATGTCATGGTAATTTTTATGGTGCGTAAAAGTGTATGTGATACTAACTTAAACTACTCGAATTTACGTGGAAACTCCTTAAGAGTTTTGTATGTCTTCATACATATCTTTTCGAAGGATAGGCAGAAAAGCAACTACCCAGTCATACACGAGCCCGTGAGTGTTCTGATTCCCATGAAGAAAGCACTTCAAGACACTGCAGTGATCCAGTTTCGGGACTTGCAGTGGTTTAGTACTCCGAAGTCAATAAGAATGTTTGGTTTTAAAAAAAAATAAATAAATAAAAAAAAAAATAATAAAAAAATAAAATTATTATACATGTATATTTTTTTAGTACTTATGAGACATAGTAACAATCAAGACTTCTCAATTCTGGAGTAAGAAGAGAACGGGAAGCAGACAACGAGTATATACAAGTTAATCAGACACTATCTTTGCTCAGTGCCGCACTTCGAGCACTCGTAGCAAGCCTGAGCTGCGTCTCAGGCATACTCCATTATTCGGGTATCTCATCAATCCGGAGTATGTTCCTGCAGGAGGGGACGAGTTCAGAGACCCGCAACCACATCAGGCGGCAGCACCACATGCTGTATCAGCTGCGCCTGTTGTATCTACTGTTGCCTCTGCTGCTGTGCCAGCTGCGGTATCTCCTGCTGTGTCTACTGCTGAAGACGTTGATCTTGATGCTGCCTTTGGCGGACATGGTTTGTTTGATATGGATGTCTCGGGTCCTCAGTTTATGGATGTTACTAGAGCAGTTACTTCGGTAGCTGACTCCGATCTAGACGAAATGTTTGCTGAAGCGAGACGACTTATGGTGTCTCGGGAGAGAACTACGGGAAAGAGGCCGAGAACTGTAGACGAGGATGAGGACGAAGTTGATGAAGAGGAGGCAGTGCAGATTGTGCTCAGACGTTCACGAAGATAACGGACAGGTATGGGTTCCGGAGCTGGAGAATCTTCGAGGCTGGTACGTTTTGCTCCACCTGCCTTGTCTGGTATGTCTCTTATTCCTTCCACAGCACAGGTTACTGCTGTCGAGACGTCGGCCCCAGCAATTGTGTCTCTACCACCCCAACCGCTTAATCCACCGGTGGTAGTTGCACGATTTGTTGAGTCGACCATCACTACTACTGCAGGGTTACCAAGTGTACCACCTGCGGTCACTTCTGTTGCTGATGTCCCGCCAACTCCAACGCCTACTTCAGATTCCGAGAGGATTACATCACTAGAGCGGATTGTTGCTGATCAGACAAAGACCATTCAAAGCCTAGTGGAATCCAATCAACTACAAGCAGCCCTCCTGGTTGAACACGGTAAAGTTATAGATGCCTTCAAGGCATTCTTGGCATCTCAGGGGGAGAAGACTTGTAGGGGAGATGAGTTGAGGACGAAACGGAGAGAAGATCATGACGATGATCCCAATGCACCGGAAGGTGCAGGTGGTGAGCTGCCAAGAACCTCTCAGGCTCTTGGGGCTTCCACAGCTGAGGGGGAGTCTACAAGTGCAGCCGGTGACGACGTGGTAGATGTGGATGATGATGCTGATGTTGAAGATGTTATAGATGCGTTGAAAGAGTTGGATGAGGAGGATGATGAGTTTATGAATGAAGATGATGTGCTGCCTGTTGATGAGATCGAGAGGATCGGAGAGCAGATTACTGTTGAAAACGTGATAGAGGAGGGTGAGATTGTAGATGACTCCGTGGAACACGAGATTCCGGAGGTTGAGAGACCAGAGTTGGGTGATGAGAACGCGGAGGAAGATGCTGAGTGGGAGGAACAACCGAAATGGAAGGAGGGTTGTGCCCACTGGTTCGTAAAGACGAAGAAGCCGGCGGTCCCTAAGATGTTCAGAAAAAGTTACAATATTAAGGGATACGCGGAAGCCAAGAAAGGTATTATCTGCTGGTTATACGACGAGCAGCTGCGGCTCTTCGTGATCAAGAGATACGATGGCATTCAGTACTTCCAGAGAAAGTTGAGATCTCTAAACACTCTGCCAGAATGTGAAGTAAAAGATTTAGCCAGATTGGGATTGATAAACAGAAGTGAAGACAACATGGCTAGAATCATTGCGAAGATCGTGTGGAAAGAGTGCGTTAAAGAGAAAAAGTTTGAGCTACTGAAACCACAAAAGGGGAAACTTGTCGAAGACAAGGATAGAGGTCTGAGAGTTGATGGAAAACCTTGGATGGTCATGAAATACAAACCGATCCGGTGCCTTAAAGAAGTACCGATGAAGTTCATGCCCAAGGACGTGCTCAAAGATCTAAAATGGTGGTACGTGGATTGTGAGACAGCTGAGGCGGTAATGGAAGATGAGGATGAACAAGAAGTACTTCGGGTTTACGACCCGATGCATCTTGTTAATCTATCGCAGGCTGATCTGAAAGTGCTCAACGAGAAGAAGATCTTCTACATTCCTGCTTGGAAGGATCAAGCTAGGAAATATCAACGGGTGGTGTCGGTATGTGTTAGAGAAGGGGCGCATGCGTAGAGATGCAAGATTACAAGACTCAAGATTTGAAGATCAAGATATGAAGCTACTGCCAAGGGGGAGTCTGTTGGTACATGTGTGTCAGTAGTTCATAGTCTAGCATTTGTAATCGAGTCTGTAATGCAATTATGTTTTGATTATGTTTATATTTGTAACACGCGAAGTTGTCAACAAGTTCGCTCTGGCGAACTTGTTGAATCAGCGAAGTTATTGACAACTTCGCCTATGGCGAAGTTGTCATGTTTATATACTGTTTCAGCCGAAACAGTTAGAGTTGGTCGTTTAGGGTTTTCGTTTCAGCTGTTCACTTCGTGTGTTACGTGTCATTGTCTGTAATAGTGACCTCGGGTCACGTGTTTGTTATCAATATAACGTGTTTGGTTTATTGCTTGTGTGTTCGATCTCTACATACTCTACACTCGTATCTACCTACGCAGGGATTCAGCACCTGCGTTGTTAGCGACATCCCGTGTACGATCCGTCCAGGAACCTACACTCTCCATATCACCCCGAATTGACTCCGACCCCCATATGTTTGGTCAAAAATTTAATAACAGAACACTTTAAAAGATTTTGATTTCTCTTTTCAAATTTACAAACATATATGAGGTTGAACGTTGAACTTATATGCCACGCAAGTCGGTCTTACAGGCCTTTCATTCGGAATGTTTAAAGGAACTTATATGAAGAAAAATGAAGAAAACAGAGTTGCTGACGTCACATATCAATGAAACAGTGCTTCAGCTGACGTCATTCTTCATCTTCAAATATTTAACATCAAACGATTCTTCACCAAAATAGTAGGACACAAGCTCTGATACCACTTGTCAGTCTCGTATAACAATCACTACATGTCTGTCGCAACCCACACCATGAGGTGTTGACAATATAGGTTAACGATTTGCTAATTAGGGTAAGAATAATATCGTATTAACGACGGAATCACTAACACAATATATGTTGCTTGAAAATCCTAAAGTTAACAAACACAGACTCTCACTCAAAAGATTTCCATTTATAGAAAGATTAATACAAATGAGAATCAATCAGGGTTACAAACTTCAATCTTCTTGACCATAGCAAACTTTGCTCAATATGGTCCTACGAGCAAACTTATTCTTCAGAAATCCCTTCAACTCTTGTTAATGAATAACTTATTGAGCAAACACAAGTGTGCTGGTAACACTGTAGACTTGTGCTGGTAGCATTGTAGCTTGCTCGAAGTTGAAACTTGCCCGACAAAGTCCTTAAGATAAATCCTAATCAAAGTTCTTCAAGCATGCTCAGACCACTGTTTATTAATGAATAAGCTTGCTAGATCTTCCAAAATACTTGGCTTCATTAGCTTGGTTCAGCCAAGAGCTTGCTCGGAAAACAAACCTTGATTGGCTAGAAGAACAACCTTGTTAGACAAAGTGAACCCTGCTCGGATTAACACTTAAGAAGACTTCAAGAAGATAACCTTGCCCGAAAGGCAAAATACCTTGCTAGGGTAAGTAAAAGCTTGCTCGGAGGCCCAAGTGTGCCCGTTGTTCATACTTAGCCATTTTCAGGGAGGTTGAGAAGATTTCAATCTTTTTATGCCTTTTTCTCATCCCAACAGGTTTGTAGCCACATTAGGGGGAGACACACTATGAAATGGTCATTTGACAAAAAGTCTAAGAATCGAAGGTGATTTACTTAACTGGGATGATGGAATTGTAGTGTTCGTCTTCTAAGCCAACGAACCGTGTTATATATGTCAACAACTTTAAGTTGTTGAATGCAAGCATTCCGGTTGCCTCCTTATATTTTTTTGGAAGCATAAGAGCCACGGTGATACGTGGACTAATGTTTTCAACATCCCATCGCCTCATCGTTTACTTGTTATTATTATGATATTTGGGACAAAACGTGTAAGACACGGTGATTTCGTGCAAATGTTCAACTCCCCACTTTACCACAATTTTTAAGATTTAATGTTGGGACAACTAGTCATGGTGGTTCATGCAAGGTTTCCCGCTTTTAAAACCTAACACATTATTTCATATTTCAAAGACTTAACATTTTATTTAATTACTTGATTTAATAACAAAAGGAAAAAAAAAATTTCTAACATCCTCATCCTCATAACTCTTGGGAACACAATCATTAACACTCCATATTTACATATCATCTTCATACTTATGTCAATTACCCCAAACTTATATCATGTCTCTTTTATTATTTTAGAATGCCTCCTCTTCGACGCCACACTCGCAAGCCTAACTCTGGTCGTCGGATGGCCGCTATGGTTGCTAGAGAAATCGCCGCTGTGATTCCCGTACTAATAACTCAAATTCAAGCCACCCGTCTCACCGTTACTCAAACCACACCTAACCCCGCACCTTTCGCCTTGAATAATTTCACTGGTGCCAACCCATCTCATTTTCATGGCAAGAACTGTGCCACTACCTTGTTTCAGTGGTTCAAAAAGATGGAAAGCATTTTTAATCTTTGTGAATGACCCAAACCCAAGAAAACCACGTACGCCTCAAGTATGTTCGAGGGAACCGCCCACACTTGGTGGAATGGTGAAATGTTCACCAATGGGGCGGAGGTAGCTATGGCCTACTCATGGACCAAACTCTGGGAATTCATGATAAAGAAAATTTTCCCAAAACATGAAATCCAAAAACTCGAATCTGAATTATGGGAACTTAAGCAAGAAAGAGATGACAACTCCGCCTAATCCAACCGCTTTCACGAGCTTAGTCTCTTGGTTCCTCATTTGGTCACTCCACTCGAACATGCGATTGACAAGTATGTTGGCGGTCTGCCTATGCAAATCCGAGACTCGGTGATGAGTAGTAAACCGCAAACCCTCCACGATGTAAAAACCAAACATTTACAAACCCGAAACATTCGTTAAAACTTGTAAAATAAATAAATAAATAAATATATATATATATATATATATATATATATAATATCGTCGTAAACTTTATTCTAAACGACAACGTATACACTAAAATAAAATATACCGGTAACGATAAAATCCAGTATCATTATTATATTCAAATTTAAATATTAATTTCATAAGTAATATTATATTAATAAATCATTCAAATTCGTTAGACATAAATATTAATAATATACCTTAAAATATGTAAAAGTATATATATAAATAATGTAGGTTCCCTGGACGGATCGCACGAGATATCGCGGTCTACTCAGGTGCGGAATCCCTGCGTAGATCGTTACGAGTATAGAACACAAACACACAAATACACGAAACACGTTATATATTATAACCGAACTCACGTGATGTATATATCACTGTTACAAAACACACGTTCAACTACACGAACAACCTAGACAAACAACTGATTAACTGATTTTCCAACTATTGATTAACCTAAACCAAGCCGTAGGCTTGAGTATAAATACACGACAACTTCGCCTGACATGTTCAGGCGAAGTTGTCTATAACTTTGCTTGTTCAAAAAGTTCGCCTAGGCGAACTTGTTGACAACTTCGCTTTAAACAAAAACATAAATAACAATACAGACTCGATTACAGACACTAGACTATGAACTACTGACATTCATGCACCAACAGACTCCCCCTTGGCAGTAGCTTCATATCTTGATCTTTAAGCTCTTGTCTTGGAATCCTGTATCTTCACGCATGCACTCCTTCTCTAACACATACCGTGACTACTCGCTGATATTTCCTTGCTTCATCCTTCCAAGCAGGAATATAGAATATCTTCTTTTCATTCAACACTTGCAGATCAGCTTTCGATAAGTTAACAAGATGCATCGGATCATACACCCTCAGCACTTCTTGTTCGTCTTCGTCTTCCATCACGGCTTCAGCAGTCTGGCAATCAACGTACCACCATTTTAGATTCTTCAACACATCTTGAGGCATAGTCTTCATTGGAACCTCCTTGATGCATCGGATCGGTTTGTACTTCATCACCATCCATGGCTTGCCATCTGCTCTCATTCCCCTTTCTGTATCCTCCACGAGCTTTCCCTTCTGTGGCTTTAATAATTCAAACTTCTTCTCTTTTATGCTTTCTTTCCACACGATATTCCCAATCACTCTTGCCATGTTGTCGTCACTTCTATTTATCAGGCCCAACCTGGCCAAATCCTTCACCTCATATTCCGGCAACGTATTGATAGATCTCAGGGTTCTTTTGAAGTATTGAATACCATCATAACGCTTCACCACAAACAACTTTATCTGTTCATCATATATCCAACAGATAATTCCCTTCTTCGACTCAGCATAGCCTTTGATGTTATAACTCTTCTTGAACATGGCTGGAACAGCAGGCTTCTTGGTCTTAATAAACCAATGAGCACAGACTTCCTTCCACCTAGGCTGCTCCTCCCACTCAGTCTCATCCATCTCAGTACCCATGTCGGCTTTCTCAACATCTGGGATCTCGTGTTCAACGTCTTCTTCTACTATCTCCCCCTCTTCTATCCCATCTTCAATCACAATTTGTGTGCCAATCTTCTCAATCTCCTCACACGGCAGCACATCATCATCAAACACATCATCATCTAGCATATCATCATCTAACTCTCTCAACGCATCAATCACATCATCTTCATCATCAACCATCACCACCTCATCACCACCAACTGCACCTGCAGACTCCCCCTGAGCTGTGGAAGTCCCAAGAGCTTGAGTAGTTCTTGGCAACTCACCACCTGCACCTTTCGGTGCATTGGGATCATCGTCTCTGTCGTTTCTCTTCTTAGTCCTTAACTCGTCGCCTCTACAGCCTGTCTCCCCCTGAGATGCCAAGAACGCCTTCATAGCATCTATAATCCTCCCATGCTCAACCAGGAGGGACGACTGTAGTTGATTTTCTGCTACAAGGCGTTGAATAGCCTGGGTCTGGATAAAGTTGATCCTTGATTGGTCTGCCACGACCCGCTCAAGTGCAGCTATTCTCTCCGAGTCTGAGAAGGTTGCATCGAAATCAAATCTCATATTAGATGTATCTGGAGTATACTCAGCAGGGATTTCGAATGCAACTGGGACTTCAGAAGCAGTTGTGGACGTAACCGCAGGTGGTATCGTGACCGACAACCCTGCAGTTGCGACGACCGTCGACTCTACAAACCGTGCCACCACCTCTGAAGGAGTAAGCGTTGGAGGTGGTAACGACACAATCTCCGGATTCGTCGTCAGTAGTGTAGTGGATGGGATGCCGACGGCTGATGTAGCCACCCCAGGAACATCTGCGGCGCTTGTAACCTGTACAGAAGTAGGAACAATTGACATACCTGACAGTGCGGATGGAGCAAAACGTATGACTCGTGAAGTCTCTCCAGCTCCCATACCAGCACCTGTCCTTTCACGTCGTGAACGTCTGATCAACTTGTGTATATCCTCTTCTTCTTCTTCAGACTCAATATCATCAACTGTCCTCTTCCTCTTCCCCAACGTCCTCTCACGTGTCACCAACATCCTCCTCGCTTCATCCATCACATCGTCAAGATCTGAGTCAGCCACAGTCGTAGCTGCTCTAGTTACACTCACTTCCTTAACCTGTGCAGCAGAGACCTGCACATCTTCTTGTGGATCAAAACGATCCATGTCGAAGAATCCTTGGCCGCCAAATGCAGCATCAAGGTCTACATCCTCTTCAGCCGGCACAACAGGCGCAGCAGGTACAGCTTGAGGTGCTCCCGCCTGTCGTGGTTGAGGATCTCTGAACTCGTCCCCAGCAGCAGGAACATACCCCGGGTTTATTAAGAACCCAAAGAGTGGAGTATGCCTTGGACGCAGTTCAGGCTTGCTCCTCGCACTGGAAGTGCGACATTGAGCAAAGATACGCTTGCTCACACTCTCCACGTATCTTATCGGGCGTCGTTGAGGCAAATTCGGAGCCACATGGTTCAAGATCATCTGGATGAATCTTGGATACATAATGAACCGCTCCCGAGCTATCGCCCTCCTCTGTCTGTCGATCTCGTAAAAGACCATCTGACTAAAACTATAACGTTTGTTATAAGTCAGAGCAGTCATTGCTGACTGCATGGTCGCACGCATACCATCAGTGCCCGCCTTCCTCCCAGACATACACATAACCATGACGTGCATGAGGAAGCGCCACTGATCGAGCAGGAACCCCTTCCGTCTCTGGGTATCGCCCAATGGACCAGAATAGCCCATTCGTAGAACCGCTCCATCACGAAACGGAGCCACAAAGTCAGTCGGGTCGTCCCGAGTCTCCTCTCCAAAGCGTAACGCCACCCGTATCTGTTCAGACGAGAACTTAACTTCTTGGTTGTTGACTGTTGCTCTCATGACCGGGGGCTCAACACGACAATCATACTCCACCGTCTGCCAGAAATCCTTGATATTGGGTAAGGATATCGGCAGAGTCGTCGTGATTGCGTGAAATATCCTCGAGCGAATGAGGAAAGAAATGATCTCACGGTAGTCCTCTACGCCGCTTGCTTCCGGGTCTAAGGTAATGTACATATTGTGACCCGGGAAAAATTGTCTCTGGTTATCTCCGTCATCGCCTCCAGCACCTCCAGCACCAGCTATTGCAGCCATATCTGCAACAAACGAACCAAGTAAGATAAACATTAAAGCATAACACAAGTTCGCTTATTACCATGAGCGAAGTTGTGATAAAGACTGTATAGGCGAAGTTAAAGTTTGGGCGAAGTTGGTAACAACTTCGCTTCAGCTTTAAGTTCGACTAAAAATTATTAAGTTAAAAAGGTTCCAGGCGAAGTTAAAGTTGGGGCGAAGTTGGGAACAACTTCGCTTCATCTTTAAGTTCGCCTCACCATAACTTCGCCTCAGGCGAATTTAAGTTTCAGGCGAAGTTGAGCATCAGGCGAAGTTACGGATAACTTCGCCTCAGGCGAATTTAAGCTCCAGGCGAAGTTACTGATAACTTCGCCTAAACCTTAACTTCGCCTGAATCTGAAACGGCGACAGTAAGGTTAATCGAAATCCGGAAAACCGGTGTTTCGATTAACTTTGACGATTGAGGAGGCTCAAACACATGATATTAATGATAACTAAACGACCAGGTTGTACATGAACACGTAAAACAAGTTTTGAAATCGGGTATAGGTTTCGAACATCCGAGGTCGTTAACCGGGTGTCGAAACAACCTAGGATTAACAACATCAAACATCGAGTAAAAGATATAGAATCCAAACACACCTTGAATACTAACTGAAATCGGAAAAAGGATAATCGGATGAAAATCGAGTTAAGTTCGCTGAGAAAACGGAGAATAAGTTCGCTGATATTTAGAATAATGAACTGTTTGACTCTTGAAAATCCTTATATAGGGGCGAAGTTATACAGGCGAAGTTACGGATAACATCGCCTAGGCGAAGTTATCCACAACTTCGCCTGTTCAACAACATCGCCTATATATTTACAAAATTTAACCTTATAAGTTTAACAGTTTTCCAATTAAGTTATAAAACTTTCCTTTAAGAACTAAATGACACGTTCAAGTCCAAGTAACCCGTTATAAACAAATACAACTACAGAAAAAGAAAACTTTAAACAATTTAAGTATAAGGGATCAAGTTTCAGTCTGGATAGGGACTGCTACGTTTTAGAAAAGATCCGAACAGGAATCATACTAAGTATGTGACTGTCACATAGATCCGTGTTTAGCTGTATTATGACATAAAGAGACAGGTTGTAAGCATGTAAATAACTTAAGATGGTTTTCATCGTATCTGTGATACGAGTTAGGTTAAGTTATGCCTCAAAATTTAAGTGGGCAACAACTCAGAAATATTGATGCCTCCTATCTCTCCTCAAAGCGTATTTGGCTTTCCCCAAGTCACCCCGAATTGACCTCGACCCATAGTGTCTAATTAAGTTGTAAGTACTCTTCATCTGGTTCCCGTTCTTCTTCTAACTCTAAGATTGAGAAGTCTTGACACTTTCATCTCTAGAATGTTTCAATACTCACAAATTTTTTTTTTTTTAATTCACAAATTTACATAGACTTCAGAGTAGTAAATAACTGCAAGTCCCGAATCTGGATCACTGCAGTTTCTTGAAACGCTATCTTCACGGGAATCAGACCACCCATGGGCTCGTGTATGACTGGGTAATTGCTTTTCTGCCTATCACTTGGAAAGATAAAAATGAAGACATGCAAATTCTCGTAAGGAGTTTCCACGTAAAATCAAGTAGTTTTAGTTTGTATCACTTCTACTTTTACGCACCATAAAAAGTTACCATGACATACAATGACTGTCCTAAAGCCTTTTAAGCCTAATAACTTCACTAGTTAAGCACACAGAATCAGTATATCTATCATTTTCCAAGGTTGGATCAATTTTCCGTTTAACATAGCAAACGTACTTCTTACGAAGTAGTAGACTTGAAAAATAATTTTATTTCCCTTTTTTTTCAAAATTTTAACTTTAATCGCCCCGACCAAAACAAAATCTTCAGGTAAACGGCTATCCCGAAGATCCAATGGATCAGCTGGACCGACCACATACTAGTATGTGTCCTTATAACTAAGTATGATCGACTAATTTTAAGCGAAAGAATGAAAACTCATCATAAACCGCCCCGGTCACAATCAGTAATCTGGTTAATGGCTATCCTCAAAATCTACAAGTAGAAAATGAGGACCAAAACATATCCGAAGACAAGTCCTTTAAATTGATGTAACCGACATATTTTTAAGCGATAGTGACCCCTTTTTTTTTATTTTTTTTTTTTAAATATTACAAGAAAAGCATGGTTACTCGGGATTGATCATCCCATTTAGCTCGATAAGGTTTTGAAATCTTGTTTTATCAAACGCTTTAGTATAAAGATCAGCGAAATTATCAAGCGTATCCACCTTTTCAAGCACTATCAGTTTCTTCTCAGCACAATCCCGTATGAAATGATGACGTATGTCAATATGTTTAGTTTTACTATGTTTCACGGGATTGTTAGTTACTGAGATAGCAGCTGTGTTATCAATGCAAATAGGAGTAAGTAAGAAATTTAGACCATAGTCGCACAACTGTTGTTGAATCCAAAGAACCTGGGAGCAGCAGTTGGATGCTGCCATGTATTCTGCTTCACAGGTTAAAATTGCGACCGAAGTCTGTTTCTTGCATTGCCACGACACCAATCTGCCACCAAGAAACTGACATCCTTCTGTTGCTGACTTCCGACTCTGATTGCACCCACCATAATCAGAGTCTGTGTAGGCGACTAGCTCCAAGTCTCCTCCTCTCGGGTACCACAACCCCAGCTTCGGTTTGCCTTTGAGATACCGCAAGATCCTCTTCACACCTTTCATGTGAGATTCCTTTGGGTTTGCCTGAAAACGAGCACAAAGACAAACAGCAAACATTATATCAGGCCTAGAAGCAGTTAAGTACATTAAAGAACCTATAATAGCCCGATACTGAGTTGGGTCCACATCTGCATCACCGTCTGACTCAGCACCCAATTTGTGATTGACGCAGATTGGAGTGTCGAATGGAGTGCTATCCTCCATCTTGAATTGTTTGAGCACATCATGGACATACTTGGTCTGGTGAATGAACATCCCATCCTTCTTTTGATCAACCTGCAATCCTAAAAAGAAAGTTAGTTCACCCATAGCACTCATTTCAAACCTTTTCTTCATGACGGCCTCAAAATCTTGACACATGGAGACTTTTGATGCAGCAAAAATAATGTCATCCACGTAGACTTGCACTAGCAGGAAGTCGCTTCCTTGTCTCTTCACAAACAGCGTGCTATCTATCTGACCTCTTTCAAACCCATTTTCAAGCAAGTAGTCTGACAGAGTTGAGTACCAGGCACGAGGTGCCTGATGTAATCCATACAATGCCTTGCTTAACTTGTACACATGGTCTGGAAAATCTGGGTCAGGAAAACCCGGAGGTTGCTCAACATACACAACCTCATCAACTTTCCCATTCAAAAAAGCACTCTTCACGTCCAACTGAAATACCTTCATCTTTTTATATGCAGCAAACGCCAAAAACAATCTTATGGCTTCCAACCTTGCGACAGGAGCGAACACTTCATTATAATCAATCCCCTCTTGTTGATTGAATCCTTTCACAACTAGCCTCGCCTTGTTTCTTATGATAATCCCTTTCTCATCTCTCTTGCACTTAAACACCCATTTTGTGCCAATCACATGCACATGCTTTGGTTTTTCAACCAAATCCCAAACTTCCATTTTCTTGAACTGAGCCAACTCTTCTTGCATGGCTTTGACCCACGAGCTGTCCTTTAAAGCCATTTGATAATTTTTCGGTTCAATCTGGCTGATAAAGCAGGTGTACAAGCATTCGTTGATTATTCCTGTCTCCTTAATGCTTGTGTAAACACAGGTGTGCTCATCCAAGCTACGTCTTGTTTGTACACCGGAGGACACATCACCAATCACATTCTCCAAAGGGTGATCTTTATGAATTCTCGTGGTCGGAACAGAACCGACATGCAAATTGTCTTCCAAGTTAGAAGATAGCTCGTCAATGGTTGTTTCATGCTGAGAGTGAAAAGGATTGATAAATTCTTCTTCAGTTGAGGCAGCAGGGGTATCGATAGTATTTGAAGAGGAAGGTTGACATTTATCAATCAGCTGTCTTTGCAATAGATTTTCTTCCTCATCAAGGATCATCTTCGTAGCAACTCTTTCTTCTTCTTCAGAGATATCTAAATCCGGTATGTTAAAAGACTTAAAAAGTTTAACATAGTCGAAAAACTCCGCAGGTCCGTTGCTTGGTTTTGGCGGTTGGTAACTTGTGATATCTGTGTTACACACCACCTCAATCTTGCTTGTCGATGTATTGAAGACACGTCTGTTGGGAGTCCCAACAACATAACCGACTAAGATTCCTTCATCGGCTACTTCACCAAATTTAGAATTTGTCTTCAAAATCGAACAAGGGGACCCGAATGGTTCTAGACCACTCAAGTTGGGCTTTCTTCCATGCATAAGCTCATAACATGTCTTACCCAGTCTTTTAACAGTTAAGACTCTATTCAGAACATAACAGGCTGTAGCAACAGCTTCAGCCCAAAACACCACAGGAGGCTTTGAATCAGCCAGCATAGTTCTGGCTCCTTCAATTAACGTTCGGTTCTTCTTTTCAGCCACTCCATTCTGTTGCGGTGTATAAGGAGCGCTGTATTGGTGTTCAATCCCTCTCTGAAGACAGAAGATCTCCATCTCAAAATTCTTGAACTCTGTTCCATTGTCACTTCTGATGAACTTAACCCTTTTATCCATAACGTTCTCAACTTTGGTAATCAAATTCTTCACCATCTGAGCCGTTTCATCTTTTGATTTCAGGAAATATACCCACGAGTATCGTGAGTAGTCATCAGTGATCACCAAGCAGTATGAAGTACCTCCTAGACTTTTTGCATACACGGGACCGAAGAGATCCATGTGAAGCAATTCTAGAGTACTGGCAATTGAATTTACTTTCTTAGTGAGATGGGATTTCTTGTGCTGCTTTCCCTTCTTGCATGCTATACATTTATTTTCAAAATTGAAATTTTTCAAGGGAACGCCCAGCACAAGCCCATTCTTGACAATGTGGTTCATCTTCCGAAGATGAATGTGTCCCATTCTCCTATGCCACAATTCGGACTCTGTTTCACTCGCTTTTGTCAAAAGGCATGACTCTGCCGTGGCCATTTCAGTTGATCTCATATCCATAATGTACGTATTCCTATCACGAGGAGCCTTCATCAAAATCCACTCCTCTGGTATCTGAAAACCCGGTTTCAGCACGATCGCCTCGTTCTTTGTAAAATGAACGGTGTACTCCTTATCACAAATCTGCGACACACTCAGCAGATTGTGCTTCAATTCTTCTACAAAGTTGACATTCTCCAACGTCATCTTTCCGTTCGACACCGTTCCCTTTCCAGTAATATTGCCTCCACTTTCTCCGGCAAAACTTACTCTCCCTCCTTGAACAGGTTTCAAATCGTGTAACAAGTATTTGTTACCCGTCATGTGCCGGGAACAGCCGCTATCTACAACCCAAAGATTGTTGGCAGCCCTGTTCAACTGTTCCTGCACAATAAAGCAAAAGAATAGAATTTAGGGACCCAAGACCAATTGGTCTTGGATCTATACATCCCAAACTTTGGCTTTCCAAAGTTAGTATCTCGATAACTCCTGTAAGTCCCATTAGGATATCTTATTGAAGATTGATTGTAAGGCCTTCCAAACCTTTGAGAATTGAAAGTATTATAGCTTGTGGTTTGGTTATTAGCAGTGTAAAACTGAGATTTGTTTCTATGAAAACCTGAATTAGTCACATTGTTGAATTTTGAACAGTTTTCATTTTTAGGAGCATAATAATTACTATTAGGTCTATTCTCAGCTTTAGTAGGCCTTACACCTCTGAACGCTGCTTCAGAGGGCAATTTGCAACAAGATGTCCTAATTGATTACATCTAAAACAACACCTATGTTCAACCTTTTTATCAACAGGTGTTTTAGATGTCGAGGCTATATTACTGCCCGTTCGTCTCACATATGGTGGGACGTACGGATTTAGTGGAGTACTTGTTTTATCTTTTTCTTCACTCTTGGGTAACACAACCTCCTCTTTTGCCTTACCAGACTCGGATGACTTATCCGAATCTGACGAGACTGGACTTTGATCAGAAATTTCAACACTTGAAACAGACGAACTTGTTTCACCTTCACTAACATTTAGTTTTTTAACAGTTACTTTAATTGGCACTGTCTGAGCAACCTCAAAATCAATAGATTTCTGAACACTAGGGTTAAAAGTGTAATTGTGATTGTACGGTGGTGGAACCTCATGATAACCGATTCCTCCTCTCTTGGTAAAGGAACCTTGATCACTAACAAGGTGATCAAGAATAGCAGAGGAATTTCTGAACTGCTCCAGTTTTCGATTCAGTTCCACCACTTTCACCTGGTGGTCAGCAATCTGTTTTTCTCTCTCAGCAATTAGTTTGGTCTTTTCTTCCAAAACCTCATAACTTAAATCAATCACTTCAATTTTTTCAGCAAGTTTAGTTTTTAAACTTTTAACATCTTTTTCACAAGCTTTTATTTTAATTTTATAATTATTTTCTCTTGATTTAGTAAAGTGATGATCTTCTTTTAAGGTTTTAAATTCAGCATCCAACCTAACATACTGATCGGTAATAGTTGCTAATTGCTCAGACAAGTTCTCACATTTTGAACAAGTAGTTTTAGAGCATACCTTGGAGAGCTTGTCATTAACGTCTGCCATAAAAGCCTTTTCTTCTCCGGCAGCCTTCTCATTTTCTTCTGTTTCGACCTTTGCCAAATTTGCCTGCTCGAAAGATTCTTTAGAAAGCAGGTTCCAGTTATATTCACCATCTCCTCTGGAAATCATGGCACTGTAATCTCTTCTTCCCTCATTATGCGGTGTAGACTTTCCTTGACTTCGTTCTACACGCTCATTCCTACATTCTTTTGCGAAGTGACCGTTTTGTTGACAATTGTAGCACCTTACCTTTGACTTGTCGAACCCTGGTCTTCCTCCGACAAACTTTCTACCGGTCTTATTCATAAACCTTTTCATCCTCCTCACAATCATGGCCATCTGCCATTGTAGATCCATTTCTTCCATATCGTCAGCATCAATCTGATCGTAATCTTCATCCAACATAGCTGGATCAACAATCTTCCCTTGAATATAGTTCTCATAGGAAGCAATGAAAGAAGCATAGAGGCCAAACTGCTCTTCAGTAGACTTGACACTCATAGGCATCTTGGAGTAGTTGTTGCTGGGAGTACTTGAAGAGCAACTACTCTTGCTTGCCTGGGGTTGAGAACCACTAGATCCAGCTGCTACATAGCAAACATCCCCATTTGTGTTAACTGACACATGCCCCTCATGTGATGAGTTGGGGCCCGACTCTCCCTTCGAGTAGTAAGCAGCCGATTCAGTCTTTGATCCTGAGCTAGTGTTGACTTTAGCTCCATACATACTTGGATCTTGAACCTGATCCATAGATGTCTCCTTTCTTACCATGTTAAGCTCAAAGGTCCTGAGCTTGTTGACTGTCATTTCGAGATCATAAGTGGGAAAGTCCTTGTCTTCCCTCATCAGCACAGTGTACATCTCCCATTTTGGTGGGAGAGCATCCAGAAGCTTCTCAACTATCTCTTCTTCTCTGTAAGAAATGGAATAGTTGCTCAGTTCAGTCATCAGATGATAATATCGAGTGATGATATCATCTAATGATTCATTCTTCAAATACTTGAAGACTGAGAACTGGGTCTTGAGCAGTTTTATTTTTGAAGCCCGGATTCCTACATTTCCTTCAAATCTGCTCTCAAGGGCTTCCCAAAGCTCCCTTGCTGAAGTGTACTTCCTAAAAGTATGAAGGATCTCCTGTGGAAGAGCCATGGTAATAGCAGCATGAGCCTTGCTCTCAGCCTCATACATCTTCTTCTCTTCTTCTTCCATTTTACTATACTTCTTGATTTGGTCACGACCTTCATACTCCATAATTGGTGGATTATAACCATCCTGGATGCATACCCACATCTTCGCATCCTGGTATTTGACGTACTGTATGAACCGATCCTTCCATGCAACGAAATCGGTTCCCTTCAGCAATCTTGGTGCCTTGGTAGCCGACCCTGCTTCAACTTCCATCTTCACTAACTCAGAGATGTTGATCGACGAGATCTTTTCCGAAAAGTAAGAAACCTGAAAAGTTAAAAATTTTTTTTTTTAAGTACTGTAGGCGAAGTTACGGATAACTTCGCTTGAAGTAGGCGAAGTTGTAGAGAACTTCGCTGAAGAACTTCGCTGATAACTCTGCTGATTAACTTCGCTGATTCTTAACTTCGCGTAAGGTAAGCGAACTTAGGAATGAGGCGAAGTTGTAGATAACTTCGCTGATACAGGCGAACTTGAGAAGGTAGGCGAAGTTGTGGATAACTTCGCTTAACCTTATATCTTCGCCGAAACCCTACGTACAGTGACGGCAACTTCGCCTGATGAACACGGACGTTTTTGAAGATCTGGAATCTGGATTTAACAAGGTTTTTGATGGTGCAAAGGCTTGAATACTGTGGTAGTAGGTAAGATTGACTTAGAAACACGAAAACACGTCCCGCGAATAGTCGAAACGGGACGAAATCTATACCCGCGTGAATATCCCGAACCTCACAATCGAGCAAATGCTCTGATACCAATTGTAGGTTCCCTGGACAGATCGCACGAGATATCACGGTCTACTCAGGTGCGGAATCCCTGCGTAGATCGTTACGAGTATAGAACACAAACACACGAAACACGTTATATATTATAACCGAACTCACGTGATGTAAATATCACTGTTACAAAACACACGTTCAACTATCACACGATTCACTCTAACTCACGAACCAACTCCACAAAGCCGTAACCTAGGACTTTATATACACGACAACTTCGCCTGACATGTTTAGGCGAAGTTGTCCATAACTTAGCTTGTTCAACAAGTTCGCCTAGGCGAACTTGTTGACAACTTCGCTTTAAACAAAAACATAAATAACAATACAGACTCGATTACAGACACTAGACTATGAACTACTGACATTCATGCACCAACAAATAATTAACGTATGAATTTTAAAACCAACATTTTACTTCCGTTAATTAGTTAGTAATTCTCGTGTTTCTTATTTTTAGCTCGTGAAATTCAATCCTTTGGTTTTATATAACGCGCTTTCCATTTCATTTCCAATTTGTCATCCAAATTCAAAGGTGAGTTTCTCACACCCCCGTTTTACTCTTTTATAACTTTTGGGGGTAACATATGTATCCTACAAAACTCAATACTTACGATTTAGCTAACAAACTACAATTTGCTACATGGACTTGTGTGTTTACTTGTTACTTGCTCAAAATTACTTGCATAGGGATTACTTCAAGATAGTATGATCATACACCCCCCCTTGCGCTCAAGACCTTGTTGCTATGAGTGGAAAAGGACTGCATTATTCGAGTACGTTAGTTGTTACCATCGGGAAAGGACCTTATTTGTTTTACACAAGTTTTCATGCCATCGCATGATTTTTATGTATGTTATCAAAATGTGTGAACTCACCAACTATTAAGTTAGTTGACATTATTTTATACATATGTTGTAGGTATGCTTATTATAGGATAAACAAGAGAAGACACTAGACATAGGGTTATTAATAAAGTGCTATAATTCTCTTATTTGCAAAAGAACTTGTTATTTGAATCATCAATAAAATAATGCTAATATTGTCACTCAATAGTGTCACATGTGTTTTGAAAAATCTGTACGTCGCACCCAGGCGTATTCCGCTTTAGACGGGGTGTTACATATTGGTATCAAAGTCGTGACTATAAGATAGGACATTAGACGTAGTGTTCTTGTTAGTTATAGTTTATATTGCTTTATTGTTTCGGTTGCATGATTAGAAATTATGTGAGCCTTATGTGATTGTTCAAAGCACTTACTTGTTACTATTTTATTGATGATTCAATTACTTCAATTATACAAGCACACACAAGTCCAAGGCTTATGCCTAAAAAAGGATTTTTCAAACATTTTCAATAAACGATTTTTTTTGCGGTGTTCCGATAATTCTTCTTTGTAAAGATGGTCTTATATGGCGGGTATGTAGTTACTGTAAGGGGGACGTGCTTGTTTTCTGAAACTCTTGACACCAAGGTTATTGAAACCTAAGGATAAGCAATGCGCATAAATCCCAATCAGACGCGGGACCCGGTTCCTTACCTGGAGAGTAGGAAAAAGCGTGGACCATATTAAGTCAAAGCATACCCCTTTCAACGCCATATGAATCACAATTTTAAGCTTTCAAACGTGGCCATGTTCTCTTTGTGAAAAGAATATGGTTACACTCCTAGGGATGTCACACAAGTCATGGTGGTTCATGCGACGTATGACTCCAACCCTCAACGTTTTACAATGTGTTTTAACTGAAAGTCTATCAAGTCGTGGTGATACACGAATACCCATCTTTCATTAAATTTAATTTTAAGTTTCTTTAATTTTTGGAAAATAAGAGTCCATGGTGATTCATGAAAACGCTAAAGTTCCACACAAGATTTATTATTATTGTTATGATTTTATTTATGTGTTTATTTATGTATTTATTTCTTTTAAAGCAAACTTTAACAAGGATTTTTATACCACATCCTATTCCGATTCTCACGATTTTTGTTATCATTGTTTGCAGAATGATCCTCCATTTCAACAAGCGTCATTCTTCTGAAACCTCCAGCCGCAAGTTAATTGCTTAGATCACCAAACAACTAGTTGCGGTCATTCCCGATATGATGACCCAAATTCACCAGAACCTTTCTGCTAGTATCACCTCTGCTTCGAGCGAGCCTAAAGCTTCTCACTATTCGTTCAAGATCTTCACCAGTGCCAAGCCCACAGGGTTTAATGGGACTCAAGGTTTCATTGCCCTACTTCAGTGGTACGAAAAGATGGAGAGTATATTCCTCCACATCAAGTGTCCCGATGAAAAAGGGAAATCGTTTTGCTACAAGTGTCTTTGAAAAAGGGGCACATACCTGGTGGGTCAAGGAAAAGTCAACCCGTGGTGCCGAAGTTACCCCCGAATTGTTACAGCTTTGCCGTGGGATGAGTTGAAAGAACTAATGACCAAGCCGTTCTGCCCTCCAAATGAGCTCTTTGGAAGCTGAGTTCAGGAACCTCAAACAATAGAGTGGTGAGCACGCAATTTACACTTCTCGTTTCATTGAACTCAGTGTGCCGGTACCTCACCTTGTTACCCCATCCTCGCTTGCCATCGATAAGTACATTCGGGGACTACCTAGACAAATCAAGATAGTGTCTTGAGTAGTGCTCCCAAAGAACTTGGTGGCGCTATTAACCTTGCTGCAACTTTAACCGATAGTCATGTTAAAGCCGGGACTTTGACATTGAACGGATCGAAGAAGCCTACTGATAAACCCTCTACCGAGCCCTATGAATCTAAACCAGAGTCATCCAAGCTTGCCTTTTCCTCTAACTACCAAAACAAGAAGCGCAAGAACTACGCTCTAACCCAAAAAACCGCACCTCAACCCCAACCCAACCTTTCATCACCTCTTCGGAAATCGTACAATGGACCCCATCCGTTGTGCAACGCATGTCAAAGTCACCGTCCCACCTTTTCCATTTGTCTTCAATGCAATCGTTGCAACCGTTTTGGGCACCTTAGTGCCACTTGCGGGAGACCTCTGTCATTGCTCCTCCAAAGTTGGCTCAACAAAACCCCCGTCATGTTCCTTATGCCTAACCAATGAAACAATTGCGAGCTTGCTACCATTGTGGTGATCTTAACCATTTTCGCAACGCGTGTCCATGACTCACAACTGTGAACTTGCTTCAGTTTGCTCCAGCTCCGCTATATCAAGTGCAAACTTATCAAACCCAACCAGCTTATCAGCCGCAAGTTCCACCATTGTTGGCTAACCAAGCTCAAGTTCATCTGCATCCATCCATTTAAGCTCATGCACCACAAGATGGTCAAATTGTTCAAGGTGGCCAAGCTCCTCAAGATAATCGAGGGTGTGCTTTAATGATTAATGCCAATCAAGCGCAGCAAAGCGCGATGTGGTGAACGGTACTTTCCTCATAAACGATCACTATACATCCATTTTATTTTATACCGGTGCCGATATGAGCTTTGTATCTTTTGGATTTGAACCATTGCTTACTACACCCCGATCTAAGCTTAAAAAATCGTATTCTGTTGAGGTAGCTAATGGTAAATTTGTATCGATTGACTCGGTTATTCGAAATTGCAATTTAGATCTAAATGGCCACAAGTTCTCAATCAATCTCATTCCTATGAAATTGGGAAGGTTCGACATCATAGTAGGCATGGACTGGTTATCAGTTCATCGCACTGAAATTGTTTGCTTCGAGAAGTTCATTTGTATGCCGCTTTTCGATAGTCAAATTCTCAGTTTCTCTGGTGAAAAGCCTTTTCCCTCGAGCCTAAATCTTATCACTTGTTTTCAAGCCCAAACGTACTTACGCAAGAAGTATGTAGCATTTGTAGCTCATGCGGTGGAAAGAAAGGAACGAAAAATTGAGGGCATTCCTGTTGTTCGCGAGTATCCTGAAGTGTTTCCCAATGATGTTTCCGGTCTTCCTCCTACTCTTGAAGTTGAGTTTCGAATCGATCTCATGCCTGGTACCCCTATTACTAGGGCTCCTTATCATCTTGCACCCTCCGGGATGCAAGAATTGTTTAACCAGCTCCAAGAACTTTCGGATAAAGGGTTAATTCGCCCTAGTTCATCTCCATGGGGTGCACCCGTTCTTTTCTCCAAGAAGAAAGGTGGATCCTTCCGTATGTGCATCGATTACCGCGAGCTCAACAAGCTCACAATCAAGAATCGTTATCATTTGCCTCGTATTGACGATCTTTTTTATCAACCAAGGAGCTTCATGCTTCTCAAAGATTGATCTTCGTTCGGGTTATCATCAACAACCCGTGCATGAAGATGACATACCCAAAACTGCTTTTCGGACTTGTTATGGGCATTACAAATTTAGGGTTGTGCCTTTTGGGCTAACCAATGCACCCGTGATGTTTATGGACCTCATGAATCGGGCATGCAAACATTACTTAGATAAATTCATAATTATTTTTATTGTTGACATTCATATTTATTCCAAGTCCAAAGCCGAGCACGAGAAACATCTTCATTCCATCCTTGATCTCTTACGAAAGGAACAACTTTATGCTAAGTTCTCAAAGTGCGAGTTTTGGATAAAAGAAATTCCATTCTTAGGGCATATAGTAAACGAAAAGGGGGTATTCACGTTGACCCATCCAAAATCAAAGCCATTAAGAATTGGAAAAATCCAACCTCTCCTACCGAAGCTCGTTCATTTCTTGGTCTTGCGGGTTACTATCATCGCTCCATTCTTAATTTTTCCAAAACTTCATCGCCGGTCTATCCTCTCCATCGCCGGTTTAACTTCCAACTATCACCCACCATCGTCAACCTCCCCTCTCATGCATGAACCACCATCAGTACCTATATTAACCGCCTCTTTTTCATAAGAGAAATATTTGTGTTCATGTTTGTTCGTTTAAAAATATCAACATGTTCGTGTTCATTTATTTTCGTGAGTTAAAAATCTAAAAAACCTACACATCTCAACTAAAAGAATTCAAACGTTAAAAAAATATAATGAACGTAGCAAACTAATATATAGGGATTAAATCGAAACAAAACTACGTTAAAAAATATAATGAACGTAACAAACTAATATATAGGAATTAAATCAAAACAAAACTACGTTAAAAACAAATAACAAATCATTCAAAAATATCAAATACCAAAATGATTTAAAACAAAATCTTAAATAAACCCACGTAACACGGATCTTAAACCACCACACATGAAAAATTGTATATTCACAATAATTATAATACATACTAAAAAGCAAAACTTAATCTATGAATATATCTATATATTCATGTAACCTTTAGTTTTATTAACTAAACACATTATTGGGATGTTTGGGATTGCTTATTTTCACCAACTTATAACTTATAAACTTTTTAAAAACTAATAAGGTGTTTGGGATTGTTTATATTGTGAGAGAAAAAATTTCATAAGTTACAATGTTATAACTTATTAACTTAATTTAATGAAAAGTTATGAGGTAAAATAAGGAATCCCAAACACCCCCTATATATGAAAATTTATATACTCAACAATAATTTGATAAAAATAAATAAAAGTAACCAACATAATATACGGAAATAAAAACTAATATACGTATTTTTATTCAAAATGAGAAAGTGTCAATTGACAGCTTTTGTAGATGTTTGGAAGCCATTTTCAGCCGCCCCCTCCACCGTCTCTAATTAATTAGATTTTGTGACCCACTTCTCATCATCTTTTATAGGTTACTTTTTTCTTTTTTTAATTTCGGGGAAACTGGCACAATACGTGATAGAAGATGACTGGTAACATACAAATAATGGATAATTTGGGTGTTAACACATTTGTCAAAATAAAAATAATGTCTGCTCTGGTAAAAACCTTTTTAGTGGGTTTTATCCTAAAGTATTGTTACTTATTATTTTTCTTGTAATACTTATTTTTTGTTTTCTTCCTGAATCCTGAGTTAGAAGAAATATTCATAACACTTAGTTATATTAAATTTTCCATTTTCAAACACCATCGATTTTCATAAATCTTTCGGTGATACAAGTTTTAAGTAAGAAATAACAACACATAATTGCAAATTTCACATTTTTCCTTTCATGTTAATACATTATATGAAAATGTACTTACCTTTAAATTTTAATACATATAAATACTTTTAAATAAAAACTTACTAAAATGGATTAACATTTATTTACTAGTTATAATCATATAATAAGAAAAAGAAAAAAAAAGAAGGTAAATTATACTTTGTTATAGCCTAATTAACAACCAAAAATAAAAAAATAGTGTGAAATGGACCCACAAACTGGTTTTAAATCCCCCTCCCTTTCCACTCCCTTTGTACCAGCCCAGTCCTATTGTAGAAAACAGAGCACCATCCAACTCAACATCAATGAGGAACCATTACCTTCAAAATCCCTACAACAACTTTGAGGACAATGCCCATAATTATCATCACCATGAATCGATGATGGCATTTGAAGGAACCAGCAACAATGGAGAATTTGTTTCCGGTTTTGACCAAACCTCCAACCATGCTCCACATCTCCATCCGCAGGTTGTCTAATATCTTTTTTCTTTTCTTTTTTTTTAAACGCAACTCACCACTCTATAACACTACTCCTAAATTACATAGTTTTCACTACCTCCGGAAAAACTAAGTCTTATCTAACTTATTAATAATGCCGTCAGGCCTAAGGCTCTTTTGTGTCTAATAATATTTTTTATTCAGGGAGTTAGTCCGATCGGTTTGACTTTGAGAAAGTCAAACTCTTTGATCAACCTGGTGGAGATGACGTTGTCTCATGAAAGGGAACAAAAGAAGGTTGAATCTCAGCCACCTTCTGAGAAACTTAAGGCTTCTAATTTCCCTGCTCTTATTTTACAAATTGGCACTTGGAAGGTATTTTTCTCGTTACACTAATTTTTTTTCTTAATTTAAATATATATCAACTTTTGGTAGTCAGCGGTAATCAAAATTAGATAACTAAAAACTGAATTTTACAATTCAAACCTGATTCGATTGGATGTTTTTGGGGTTTCCTTTTTTATGTGTTCCGACTGAGTTAGGTTTTAAACATCAAAATCAGTATAGACAATTGACATTCCATTTCAGAAAGACATTCCATTTCAGAAAGTCTCACCTGAATAATTGAATAATTGGGTAATTTTAAATGTTGTTAAGAAAGAAGTTATAATGCTTTTATAAATAGTAACCTTAGTGAGACGATTTTAGGAATTTCTGAATATTAATCTAATCTAATACTTACATAAAGAAAATTTAAAAGAGTAGTTACTTTTTGGTCTTAAAGTATCAAAAGTTTGTTAATTACAGTTAAAACCTACGGATTTTTAAAATACCAATCTAATATACAAAATAAAAAAAAAACCAAAAAAGAAAACTCTTATAAAGTAGAAAAGGTAGATTCAGATTTTGTGCCTACACATGGCCCATGAGTCCAATCTAAAAGATGAATATATTTTTAGACTTAAGTTTAAATATATGAGCAGAGGATTTCAAGAAACGAAGGAGACTTGGTAGCCAAAATCTATTATGCCAAGAAGAAGCTTGTTTGGGAATTTCTTGATGGACCTCTCAAGAACAAGATCGAAGTACAATGGTCTGAAATTTCAGCCATTAGATCGTTTCACCACGAAGGCGATCATGGTCGTTTAGAAATAGAGGTTACTCTCACTTTCTTTTTGTAAATGATTGCTTAATTTGGTATCTGGTTTATATAACATGAACATGCTATGCAGATAAACCAACCACCACTATTTTGTCGAGAGGTTAATCCCCTACCTCGAAAGCATACGCAATGGAAGCAAACTACGGATTTTACAAGAGGCCAGGCCTCTATCTGCAGGTACCTGTGATTTTAGAATACTAACAATTTCCATGAGTAGAAGTGATACGGAGGGTGTGGAAGGATTTTGTAAAGGAAATCCAACAAGTTCTTACTTATGATGGGTCAACGAATCCCTCTGACCCCATGTATATGCCTTAACTGTATATGATTTAAAAAATTATATTACTAAGCAATAATGTGATTTTTAATAAAATACGTACAGAATAAATATACACATTAGACAAATTTATATATGTTTAACAACTTTATTTTTTTGGCATGCTATTTTTTTTTTAATTTGATTTGTAATAAACAACATGTAACTCATCAAATCACATGGTTGTTGCAGACGACACTCAATCATATTTTCTCCGGGAGTTCTTGATAAACAAATTGAAAAGCTTCTTCAGTGTGACAGCCGACTATTTAATTTGAGCCAACAGCCTTTCCCGGTTATCAACTACCCATTTTTCTACCATCACCCGAATCATTGTGTAGAGTACTCCTACATGAATGCCCATAGTGGACAACCAGCTCAATTTCATGGAGATTTTGATTATAATTTGTTAATGTCAGGTAAAGTGCTAGTACTTTTTTGGTTTATCGAAAACTAGATGTCGAGTCGAAAACCACTCTCGTCCAAAATATTGGATGCTTATAAATTATGTTGTGTATGATCACATTAACTATTTTATTGCAACAACAGTTTAACACTTCGAATAAGGAAACTCAAATTTTAACTATAATTTTAATGTATGAGTAACCTATTATATATATATAAACTTATAAGTAGATGAATTGAAATTAATACCTTGTTAAAAAATAGCACGGGTGACATATTAGTTATCTATGTCAGGGCAAGGAAATCGTCACTTCGAAGGAATTTATACCACTCCTATTGTAGTACAAGATCAAGAAACGCAAACCGAAATGCTGCATGAGGAATTCAATTCGATGGGCTACATAAATGGTGGGACCTCAAGCTTTCACGAATCACATAACAACCATAGAATGGGTAATTCTTGGACAAGTGTTCCACATAATTATGAGCTTCCATGGGAGTCAAGGATGGAGGATCTTGGAGACTTATATAGGAACCATCAATATTACCCGAATTAGACATAATCAAATCATGTGCTTGTGAATAATGTATAACTAGGAAGCTTTCGGCCTAGTGTATCAAAAATACCCCATTAATCATAGGTGGGTTCTTCGAGTTTGTTTATTTTTTTCTTAATAAAAAGAGATCATGTGTAAAAACCACACAATTGCTTAACTTTGTTCATTATGGTCATCCATCTTTTGATGCAATTTAAGAAGCCACCCAAGTATGCATGTATAAACATAGTCACCAGTAAATAACACCAAACATTTTTAGACTTTGACTAAGGATTTTAGGTTAAATGTTAGGTTAAAGTCATTGTATAATCCGTGTTCACTTTGGGGTTGTTTGGTAGCATCTTAATGATGTCATTAAAAGACTACATGTGAATCGGTTAGAGGTAGAGCGTGTTTGATTCACTAAAAACACACATTTAATGGTTTACAAAGCCTCTTAATGTTTAGGTTTCAAAGATATGTTAGATGATTCATAGGTTATCTAATAGACGTATATGTAATGTATGTAGAATATATTTATTTCCCTATCAATAGCTTATATCGTTGACATCTTTATCTCCATTTAGAAGATTCCCAAAGTATTGTAATCGTATTATATAATGAGGACTAATGAGAAGAGGGAAATCAAGCAGAAAATATTGTAATCGTATCAAACCTAGCATAACCCTACCCCTCCCCCCCTCTCTCTCTCACGGCTTTTGCTACTATCCCTCACTGATCCTGGTTCTTCTTTCTTTCTCATCTCCATCACCATGGAAAACAAGCGTCATCTGGTTACCGTCACCAACATCAAAACTTCATCCCTATCACACTGGAGACGGAGTCCGCTCAATACACCACATGGTCCGATTTATTCATAATTCATTGCAAAGCCTACCTAGTCTATGACCATATTAACTCATTGTATAATCCGTGTTCACTTTGGGGTTGTTTGGTAGCATCTTAATGATGTCATTAAAAGACTACATGTGAATCGGTTAGAGTTAGAGCGTGTTTGATTCACTAAAAACACACATTTAATGGTTTACAAAGCCTCTTAATGTTTAGGTTTCAAAGATATGTTAGATGATTCATAGGTTATCTAATAGACGTATATGTAATGTATGTAGAATATATTTATTTCCCTATCAATAGCTTATATCGTTGACATCTTTATCTCCATTTAGAAGATTCCCAAAGTATTGTAATCGTATTATATAATGAGGACTAATGAGAAGAGGGAAATCAAGCAGAAAATATTGTAATCGTATCAAACCTAGCATAACCCTACCCCTCCCCCACCCCCCCTCTCTCTCTCTCTCACACACAGCTTTTGCTACTATCCCTCACTGATCCTGGTTCTTCTTTCTTTCTCATCTCCATCACCATGGAAAACAAGCGTCATCTGGTTACCGTCACCAACATCAAAACTTCATCCCTATCACACTGGAGACGGAGTCCGCTCAATACACCACATGGTCCGATTTATTCATAATTCATTGCAAAGCCTACCTAGTCTATGACCATCTTAACTCTCCCACCCCACTCGTTCAGGCTGCTTCCACCTCCAGTAAAGAATCTGGCCCGTAAACGATACCACCACCACAACCGCCTCCACCACCCACTATTGATTCATGGGAAAGACTTGACTACGGGTGTGTTTGGGATTCCTTATTTGAGTGAAAAAGGACTTCTTGTTAAAAGACCTTATTAACTTGTGGATTTTTTAAAAGAAGTTTTTAAAAAAATGTTTGGATTAGCTTATGTGTTGAAGAAAACCAAAATGACTAAAAATGACACTCTTTATTAAAAGAAGTGTAATGGGTTTTGAGGGTTAGAAGGGTGTAATAGGTAAATCAAACTCGTTAAGTTAATAAGTTAGGAAATCATAACTTTTCAAGACCCTCTTATTTTGCCTTGGCCAAAAGTTAAAAACCATAAGTCCTTAATGTTTACCAAACACCTTTTACATATTATTAACTTTTCAAAAAGTTAATAAGTTATAAGTTGATGGAAATAAGGAATCCCAAACACCCCCTACATAGTCCTTCAATGAATCTATGGAACCATCTCCATCGACCTTCTCTCTACCATCTTGAAGAAAAACATAGCGGCTTATGCCACGTGGACAACCCTCGCAGGTATATTTACTGATAATAAATCCTCCCGAGCTATCCATCTTAAATACAGCTTTTCCAATACCCGTCTTGACAACTTCCCGAATATGAACACTTATTGTCAAGAATTAAAAGTTCTCGCCAATCAACTTTCTAATGTCGACGCCCCGGTAGAAGATAATGACCTCGTCATACAACTAATCACCGGTCTTAACGAACAATACGAAGGGATTGGCATGTTTTCGCAAAACATGGAACCGCTACCGTCCTTCTACGCAGCACGTTCCAGGCTCATGCGTGAAGCAACTCGGAAAAACCTCCAAGCTGCAGCTGTAGCCGCAACCATTACTGTCGGTACCGCCCTTCACACAACATCCAGCAAACCCAAAACACTCTCAAATCGTCAACATATTATCGCACTGTTTCTCGAAAAGGGGACGAGGTCGTGGTGGCCATAATCATGGAGGCCACAGTGGTCGAGGTCGTCATTCATTTGGTCCTGGCAGGGGCTTTCAACAAAACCCATATGGACCGGACCATATGCAAACACCTACGGGACCCCTGCTTGGAATACACAACCCCCTTGGGCAGCCCAACAAAATTATTATCCACACCCAACCTAGTGGTCCAGCCCACCCTGCCCATATACAACCACCACATCTAGGCCCAACAGTTGTGCTAATGGATCCCCTGGAGCTGGTCTGCTAGGACCAAGGCCCATGCAGTCGCATACACTCCTACATATATCGAGAAAGCCCTTTACACTATGTCTCTTAACTCGCCAGATCAGTGGCTCATGGATACCGGGGCAACATCTCACATGACTAATAAACTAGGTAATTTCCAGTCTGGTTATAATAATGGCAGTTTTCATAATATTATAGTTGGAAATGGTACAATCATTCCAGTAACCTGACAAGGCAATCAATACCTGCCCACGCCTTACCTACCCCTCTAATTAAACAATGTCCTTTTCGCACCTAAACTCATACAAAACTTAATTTATGTTCGTCGTCTCACTATTGATAATTGGATTTCTATAGAATTTGACCAGTTTGGTTTTCTTGTGTGATTTCAAGACCCGGATCCCTATCCTTAGATGCAACAGCAGCGGTGATCTGTATCCTCTTCTTCCACCGGAGTCTACACACTACACTTCTCCATAAACTTTTGCAGCTCCTTTTCATCAATTATGGCATCAACGGCTCTGTCATCGCGGACATCTTTATTGCATTCCTTAAAACAGTCTAATGTTATTTCTTTTAATTAGATGAATAAGACAATTTGCGAGTCTTGTGTACTTGGAAAAAGTATTAAATTACCCTTTTGCTTTCTAATACTTGTATTATTTTACTATTTGATATTATCCATAGCGACCATTGGACATCAACGGTTGTTAGTGTCGGTGGTTATCGTGTGACGACCACCAGAAATTAGACTAATCTGGTAATTATCTTAACCATATTCGCGTATTACTTAATATATAGGAATAAGGTTTTTGTCCAACGTCTTTGATTTTAGTTGAGTTTTATAATACTAAGTCCGAAAAATTTCAATTTTGTCGTGTAGCAAGCACTGCACAGATTGACCTCGGGTAACAAATTCGAAATGAATAAATTCATAAACATGTCTAAATGGCTTCGAAAAATTAAAGTTTATGTTAGGGTATTAGAGATAGTATATAAACTTAATTTTAGAAGGTTTGAATCATGAAAATTAGAAAATAAATAACCGAAAGCCATTAGAGGACACTGTAAGAACCCGATATCAAGTACTTCAGAAAATTAAGTCCTTAGGCAGACATTGACTGTAACCTAGTTTCACTTAAAGTTTGACGAAAAATATCGGAAACGGACTTCGTTTGACGGCGATATTTTATTGACAATATTTCTCGAACATAGAAACGGGTCGGGTAACGAATACAAAGTAAGAAATGGAAAATCCAAATTGTTACAGAATAGAAGATTCAGGAATTTATGTAAACATATTTATGGTAGGTGTCACACCCCAACCTACAGCAGAAATGTCGGGGCGTGAACTGATTGCCCACAGCTCTCAATGTACTATTAAGAAATATTATAATTTTCAATATCTATTAAATAAGTTTCAAATGAAACAAATATTCATACAATATCCAAACCAACAAAAGTGCATCAACAATCAAAATTCAAGAATAATATTTCTCGTTAATTTTTCTTCTAGCATAAATCATTAAGTGATCTTGTACTTCAGTTACTTCACATCAAACGATAACCTGCATATGCATTAAAAATAAAGTAGTTTTGTCGACACAAGGTTGAGTGAGCAACACACCAGTTCAAAAGTACAAATAGTATATATATATAAAAAAAAGTAGTTGCAACAAGTCATTTGAGGATAGCAATTCAACCAAATGAGCAAGTATAACTGAGATGTCGAGAAGCACAAAGCTATAACGACTGACGTATGATCATACTATTTTGAGATTATGTTGGACCTCTCCGAATGCGGTTCACGTAAAGCATGTAAGCACATAAACAAGTAAGGTATACATTGTTAACACATAAGACAATAGTTGCAGTTTTGTGTAAGTATATATGAGAAATATATTTACGCATATGTCCCCAAAACGTTAAAAACAAGTAAAATAGGGGAATTTGGTACTCACCTGATCGAATGAACGAAATATAAGTGATGATGTGAGAGTGATGAACACTTCGGGATAAACCGTCAAGAATTCCTAGTTAAATAATAATATGAGTTAGTTATAAAGATATAACATGATTGGATGAATAAAGATCTTGATGTGATTTGAGTTATATTGGGATTATAATATTATTAATTGAACGATTTGTAGCTAATTTCTACGGTTATTGTTATTAGTAAAGAATTCATTAATTATGCTTCATGAAATTGAACTTATAAATAATTAGTTAAATATTACCCAAGATGTATTTACGATAATATGAATATAAGTAAAATAGATCATTTTTATATTAATAATAATGCGTAACTAGTTCTATTAACATAAACGTATGTATAAGTATAAGCAAATAATTGTTCAACTAGTTATTATATATGTAATAATATTGTCTAAATAAGTAAATTATAAATAACGAATGAATTATAAATAAATAGTTTATTTTAAATCCCCTAACGACAATACACGATGAAAATTATTAATCATTATATTACTTTTATTTAAAGAAAACAAAACGTGTGTATATATATATATAGGGTGGAGTTAAAATAAAAAGTGGAGTATGTCTAAAAAAGTGTTAGAAGTAATCTGGTGCGTTAGATTTGGTGATCTGATGGTCTAGATGGAAAGTGTGTTTTGTAGACCGTGTGTTTTATTTTAATACTTGTTTTATAACACTCTATGGGCATAATCGTCCAGTGTGTTATATTATATATGGAAACGTTAGCAATCTATAATTATCATTTTCTAATCCAAATTTAAAACGCAACACCAATAACATTATTACAAAGATATATAACAGTGTGTTTTAAATCAAAATAAAAAAAACACCATATTTTATTCCAAATTTAAAACACAATACCAAGAACAACAAGAACTATAACACACTAGCTTGAACATCATAACCAACATTAATGAACATATTTCATTTTTAGTTGATTCGTTCATAATAATCACTGTGTTATATTTATTTTTTGGCATAACACCAATAACATAAGCACACCAACAAACGCCAACATGATCTTGACATAACACCAATAATAAAAGCACAAGAATAATTAAAACATAATGCATTCAATTCAAACTACAAATGAGACTAGTTGAACACAAATATATATATATATATATATATGTGTGTGTGTCACACCCCAACCTACGGCGGAAATGCCGGGGCGTGAACTGATTGTCACAGCTCTCAAGGTACTATCATGCAATATTAAAGGTGGCAATATCTATTAAATTTAATTAAATAATCATTTACATCAAATTAACCAAAGTACATAAATTAAATTTAATCAAATAAAAACAAAATCAAATATTCTAATTCTTGTATCTTCTTCTCTAGCATGCAACCTAAGTTTTCTTCAAATACAAGCTTGAGAATCACATCACACGATAACCTGCATATGCGTTAAAAATACAATAGGTTTTGTCAACACAATGTTGAGTGAGTATAACACCAGATTTGAGACACTATATAATAAAATGTAAAAGTGCAAACTGTTCCTGTGAGATATACAAATAAGCCATAGCACATAACAATCAAACAACTATAAAGAAAGCAAACCATAAAGAAATGGCTCAACCAATCCATATAAATGGACATTGGTTACCAAGCAAGGAATAAACTGTGCCATAAAAATGGACATCGGTTGCCAAAATAAGCAAGTTGCATTCAAACAAAGCAAGTAAGCAAGCAACAAGTTAGGCAAACTGATAAACACACAAGGATAAACAGTTGCGGTTGAGTACTCCATAATAAAAAAAATATTTACGAACGCATAAGTCCCCAAAAGGGTTAAAAATAAGTAAAAGAGGGGAGTGAAATACTCACCTTAGTAGATAATCAGGGTTTAATAAGAAAGATAAAGGTAGATCACGCTCTTCGGGAAAATACCGACGAGAAAACCTAAGTAATCAAATATATAAAGAAATAAATACGAGTTGCAACATGGATCCTATAACTGGATAGAGACAAGGGATTTGATTACCGGGTGTATTCTTTCGCAAGTTAAATAATACTTAGATTTACTTTATAAGTCGCAAAACTACCTTTACTTAACAAGTTTATATATAAAATGATATTTAATAGCTTATAAATAAAATACTTAACTAAATAAACATTTATAGTTTTTAAATCGATTAAATAAAGAGATTGTTTTAATATATTTATCTTACTAAAATACCTTTAATATATAAGATTTCTTTTATTTTAATATTGTAAATAAAAAATGGTAGTCAATAAATGATAATACATATAATATTTATATAAAATATGATCTCTTTATAAAAATACTTAAACTTAAACAATTATATTAGGTATACCATACCTTTAATTATATTTTTATATAAACAATATTTTTAAACCCTTAATAAAACCTTTATAAATCTTTTAATAATATATACATATATACATACATACATATATATATAGTTTTAACCAAGATTTGAAAACGAAATTAGTTAAAATGCCGGTTTTTATAAAACAATGATTAAATAATGCATTCTTAATATTGGTACTGTAATTAGATTGATTAAATATATAAATAAGATATTTAAATGGATAAAACTAAAAAAAACTCAAAAATACGAGCTGGGGGGTTCGAACCCGCGCCCCAAGCCACCCAAGTCTTAAAACAACAATACACTACCATCTGGGCTGGCTTGTAACTTGTCACAAACACGCAAACAAAGAATCTATGAACAGCGCGTGAAGGCACCCATTATGATTATGAACCCTAGATCGATCAATCGGTCAAATCGTTAAGGGATTGGTTGATTGATCATAGGGCTATTGATCAACGGATAATAACGAGGAAAACCAAATATCAGTTACCTTCTAACAACGCTTAATTGAAGTTTATTTTGAAGAGACAGGGCCGGCTAAACCAAGAGACGAACGGACAGGCAAACCAAGATGAAAATCCAATTGGTTTGAGGGTTAATGACGTCTAGGGTTATGAGTAGATGTATGGAAGTTTAATTGAGTCTATATAAAAGTTTTCATACAACACGACATAATGTAAAGGTCGGCCAGACATAAATCAATTGCATATTCGATTTGATTCGTCTTAACATAAGAATGGTGTCAGTTGGTCGTATATAAAAGGTATAACATGTTAGTTGATTCAATTTCCAAAACAATAACAAATATTTAGGTCCAAGTAATTTTAATTATAATCGGTTATAATAAATGGGTATGGTTTAGGATATCTGGATCAGGGTATGGGTCAGGGTACCCATTTGGGTAAATGGGTTATAACAAATCTTTCAATTTTGACCCTGTAGAATGAAGATGGAAACAATTAAGGATAAAAGTTTAAGGTTTGGTGGTTTTTGCCAAAGTAGGAAAGTTATAATATGTTTTATATAAATAATTATATAATAATATAATAATTAATATTCTCGATAAATGCGATAAAAATAACCCGAATATCAAAACGAGTCGGGTATTTAATATAAATTATTGATTCGAAAAGCCCGAGTTGTTACAGTCTCCCCTACTTTAGGGAATTTCGTCCCAAATTAAAGGAAACCATTATATTTTGAGTAGGAAAAATACTAAATAAAATTTACAAAAATTTATCATATTACAGAACTTTGGATAGTCAAAACAACGCTCCAAATGCAAATCCGATAAGGGCACTTATATATAAGATGTACCAGCGGCGTATCCATCATGTCCTTATCATTTCTACATTTGTACCGTTATCCCAACTACTCTAAATCTAATACTACGACACACAACTTTACGCTTCATGATTTCCATGCTAGGACTTCGATAACTATGTTCCGGACCATAATTATTGTTATCGTCGGATGGTCCACATGATTCGTCTCATCGTGTGGGTTTACAAAACGTTATTTCAAGAAACAAGGATTTTAAGGAGTTTTAAATTACAACGCTAGAAAATCACCAAATGTATAAAAAAAATTCAAAAGTTGTAGTGGGTTATAATAAAGTAAGAAAATTTCTAAAACATCTTCTTATCGTATAAGTATTTAAAGTTGAGGATTTATTATTTGTTGAGGCTAGTGAGATGAGGTGTATTGGATAAGGATACACAAAGTAGACTTTAATGAACAATCTATTTAAATAAAAGAAACTTTATTCATGGGTAAATGACGTAAAAGATAAATAGTTCAAATGAGAAATAAACCAAGGCCATAAAGAGGCGTTATAATACGAAATTGAGAAAGTGACAAGATAAAGTAAGATAGATAAAGAAAACAGTAAAAGTATTCAGGGTCGTCGAGTAGCTTAATTGGCGTAACTTGAGGCACCATGAGGTGCTGCAAGAGTAGGAGTAGTTGTGGTAGATTGATTCGGCATTGCTTGGAAAACTGGAGCTTGAACGATTTGCAAGAGAGTTGTTTGGTGGAAATATGTTCGGTAAACTTGAGCTTGCGGTTGCGGGGTTTGATACTGTTGGGTTAAATCTGGGTGACCTTGATTGATAGGAGGAGCTTGAGGGACATGAGGTTGATGGGTTTGAGCTTGGTGTGCGTGGGTTAAGTAGTAGGGTGCAGTCATAGTTTGAGCTGGTTGAGAATGGATACGAAGAGGACACGAATTACGGAAATGGTTTAGGTCTCCATAATGGTAGCAAGCACGGGTATTAGGAACAGCGGGTTGAGAAGTTGGCATAATACTGTTTTGAGAAAAAGGCGTCTCAAATCGTTGTGGAGAAGTTGGTGCACTACGGACTTGACGACAGGTAGTAGCAAGATGGCCATAGCGGTTACAATTGGTACAAAGACGACAACTGAGGTTGATCAGGTGGTGATGGTTGCAAGTCTTGCAGATGGGGTGCGCTCCTTTGTAAGGTCTCTTTTTCGTACAAAAGGAAGAGGTTCGCGGTTGAGTAGGATTGGTTGCAGTCGGGTTCTTACGTTTCTTGTTGTGAGGATGAGTGATGGTAGATGATTCGCCGTTATCATTAGAGATGTTAGTGGTAAAAGTTGGACCGGTTGCGTTGATTTTTTGAATTTGGGTCACCAGTCTAGGAATCGCAGCAGTTAACTCTTTGGCTATACAAGCAGCTATACGGTGGTGATGATAATCAGTCGATTGATGTCGAGGATGACGGTGGTTTCTTAGAGAAGACATTCTACAAATATCAAAAATAGAGATTTATAAGTCTGAGGAAATCATTTACTAATAAAACGTTAATTGCTTAGATAATATATAGAAGTTTTGATTTTATAGGTGGGGAATTCTCGTCGTACTTTGAGGAACAAATGTTCAAGATTACAATATAAGGGGGTTCATTGCGTAGATATGTATGAGTTGATGTAGTAAAATGATTAATGCGTGATTATTAGAGGAGGTTAGTTTCTAAGTTAAGTTTTAATTTATCGAGTTAATTTAACAAACAATTAACGAAACAAAGTTTGTGTGTTGGCCTCCCATGAGCTTTCCATGACAATTTGAATGACCCAACGAACTAAAGAAAAACAACTGAGTTGGACAGCCCATGAGCGTTACATGGCAATTTGATTGTCCCAACTAATTAACGAATTAACAATGCAATGATGTTTGTCGGCCCAGCGAGCGTTACATGGCGTTTTAACCGACCAAACTAAATAACGAACTATCGAAATAAATATGGGTAGTCAGAGTATCTTGTGAATCACCACGTTGATTACTCCAACAAAAATACGAAAACAAGTCAAGAAATGGATAGTCGGGATTACGACTTAAAATATCGTAAAACCATAATCGGAAGGTTACCGAATTTAAGCCACGAATCACCGTGAATTCGGTTTAAAAATATTATAAGGAATGCAACCACTAACGTGGTTACGGTTGACAGCTTAGGATGCCGGTCATATGGCATTTATGGGTCTCGCTCGGGTCCATAGGGTCGAGTACTGTGGTCAGGTTATCACCTAGGTAGGGAATAGCGTCTTACCTTTGGTTCTTGGAACCGTTTTGCCAGTGCCCAACTCACAATTTCTCTCCCATTTTCTTTTGTGATAGGGACATGCCACATGATCTAGCCCTAAGGTGAATGAGTGAAAACAACATGTAGGAATTCTTAAAGAATTTCTCGAAAATAAAGGCAATCTAATTTTTGAAAAGTTTTCTTTGAATGTTGAGGCGTAGCCTCGGAGTTTGTGTGTGTGTGCATAACACTACAATAATTAATAAATAATTAATTATCTAAGAAAGCTGTAAACAATTTAAATTTGAACACATCAAGGTAAACAGATAAGCACGTATGGGGCTCCTAAGCATGTTACTATGGAACCACTAACGACCTATCTTAAACCTTCGTCTATGATACCAATCTGTCACACCCCAACATACAGCGGAAATGCTGGGGCATGAACTGATTGTCACAGCTCTCAAGGTACTATTATGCAATATTAAAGGTGGCAATATCTATTAAATTTAATAAATAATCATTTACATCAAATTAACCAAAGTACATAAATTAAATTTAATCAAATAAAAACAAAATCAAATATTCTAATTCTGTATCTTCTTCTCTAGCATGCAACCTAAGTTTTCTTCAAATACAAGCTTGAGAATTACATCACACGATAACCCGCATATGCGTTAAAAATACAATAGGTTTTGTCAACACAATGTTGAGTGAGTATAACACCAAATTTGAGACACTATATAATAATAAGTAAAAGTGCAAACTGTTCCTGTGAGATATACAAATAAGCCATAGCACATAACAATCAAACAACTATAAAGAAAGCAAACCATAAAAAAAGGGCTCAACCAATCCATATAAATGGACATTGGTTACCAAGCAAGGACTAAACCGTGCCATAAAAATGGACATCGGTTGCCAAAATAAGCAAGTTGCATTCAAACAAAGCAAGTAAGCAAGTAGCAAGTTACGAAAACTGATAAACACACAAGGATAAACAGTTGCGATTGAGTACTATATAATATAAAAATATCTACGAACGCATAAGTCGCCAAAACGGTTTGAAATAAGTAAAAGAGGGGAGTGAAATACTCACCTTAGTAGATAAGCAGGGTTCAATAAGAAAGATAAAGGTAGATCACGCTCTTCGGGAAAATACCGACCAGAAAACCTAAGTAATCAAATATTTAAAGAAATAAATACGAGTTGAAAGATGGATCCTATAACTGGATAGAGACAAGGGATTTGATTACTGGGTGTATTCTTTCGCAAGTTAAATAATACTTAGATTTACTTTATAAGTCGCAAAACTACCTTTACTTAACAAGTTTATATATAAAATGATATTTAATAGCTTATAAATTAAATACTTAACTAAATAAACACTTATAGTTTTTAAATCGATTAAATAAAGAGATTGTTTTAATATATTTATCTTACTAAAATACCTTTAATATATAAGATTTCTTTTATTTTAATACTGTAAATAAAAAATGGTAGTCAATAAATGATAATACACATAATATTTATATAAAATATGATCTCTTTATAAAAATACTATAAAAATACTTGAACTTAAACAATTATATTATGTATAACATACCTTTAATTATTTTTTATATAAACAATCTTTTTAAAACCTTAATAAAACCTTTATAAATCTTTTAATAATATATACATATATATATATATATATCTATAATATATATAAACAAAAACATAAAAATCTTACGTGTCGCGATTTGGTCGCTCCCCCTTTTTTTGGAGTCACCAGATTTGCTTGATTTTTAAATGGAGGCTCCTCATGCATTTGACCCGAATTCATGGGTATGGGTCTTACCAAACCCAGATATTCCTTAAACGGGTTATAACATCTCATTAAATTAAAAATTATTCTCACCTAATTATTTATGTAAAAATCCTATAAAATAGGATATAATAAAAAATAATATCTTATTTATTTTAAAAAAGATATATATATTGTTTAAATTAAAAACCAATTTGATAGTAGAAAAAATAAACGTAATAATCCTATAAAATAGGATATAATAAAAAATAATATCTTATTTATTTTAAAAAATATATATATATATATTATTTAAATTAAAAAACAAATTTGATAGTAGAAAAAATAAACGGGTCTTCGGTCTCATCAAACCATAAGTATATTATTAACTTTCATAAATATTATTTATAATTAAAAAACCAATTTCATAGTAAAAGAAATAAACGGGTCTTGGGTCTCATCAAAATCATATAGCTTTTAAACCGGGTTATAACATCTCATTTATTTGTGAAACAATTTATCATCAAACCATAAGTATATTATTAACTTTCATACAATAAAAAAATATAAATTAAAAAAATAAATAAATATTAGAATAA
Source organism: Bidens hawaiensis (assembly GCF_021521415.1). Classification (NCBI taxonomy): domain Eukaryota; kingdom Viridiplantae; phylum Streptophyta; class Magnoliopsida; order Asterales; family Asteraceae; genus Bidens; species Bidens hawaiensis. Next base: position 222,961 of record NW_027494416.1, on the reverse strand, counting down.
ACAATATAAAACAACCCCGTAATACGGGGGATAAAAACTAGTATATATATATATATATATATATATATATATATATATATAGTTTTAACCAAGATTTGAAAACGAAATTAATTAAAATGCCGGTTTTATAAAACACTGATTAAATAATACATTATTAATATTGGTACTAAAATCAGATTGATTAAATATATAAATAAGATATTTAAATGGATAAAACTAAAAAGCTCAAAAATACGGGCTGGGGGGTTCGAACCCGCGCCCCCAGCCACCCAAGTCTTAAAACAACAATAGACTACCATCTGGGATGGCGTGTAACTTGTCACAAACACGCAAACAAAAAATTCTATGAACAGCGCATGAAGGCACCCATTATGCTTATGAACCCTAGATCGATCAATCGGCCAAATCGTTAAAGGATTGGTCGATTGATCATAGGGCTATTGATCAGCGGATAACAACGAGGAAAACCAAATATCAGTTACCTTCTAACAACGCTTAATTGAAGTTTATTTTGAAGAAACAGGGCCGGCCAAACCAAGAGACGAACGGACAGGCAAACCAAGATGAAAATCCAATTGGTTTGAGGGTTAATGACGGCTAGGGTTATGAGGAGATGTATGGAAGTTTAATTGAGTTTAAATAAAAGTTTTCATATAACACGACATAGTGTTAAGGTTGGCCAGACATAAATCAATTGTAGATTCGATTTGATTCGTCTTAACATAAGAATGGTGTCGGTTGGCCGTATATAGAAGGTATAACATATTAGTTGATTCAATTTCCAAAACAATAACAAAAATTTAGGTCCAAGTAATCTTAATTATAATCGGTTATAATAAATGGGTATGGTTTAAGAGATCTGGATCAGGGTATGGGTCAGGGTACCCGTTTGTGTAAATGGGTTATAACAAATCTTTCAATTTAGACCCTGTAAAATGAAGATGGAAACAATTAAGGATACAAGTTTAAGGTTGGGTGGTTTTTGCCAAAGTAGGAAAGTTATAATATGTTTTATATAAATAATTATATAATAATATAATAATTAATCTTCTCGATAAATGTGATAAAAATAACCCGAACATCAAAACAAGTCGGGTATTTAATGTAAATTATTGATTCGAAAAGCCCGAGTTGTTACAAAATAAAAAAAAATTAACGAGCAATGCATATATGATACACCGACTTTTTTCATAATGCATATGTGCAATATTGTGCATTTTGATATTTGAAATAGTGTTGAACAGCATGTATATAGTTGTTTGTATTGTTTATTTGCAATAGTGTTATATTATATACAAAAATAAAAAAAATGGATATAGTGCATATGTGCATTAGTGTTGTATTACATATATGCAATAATGCGTTTTGCATACAATTATTAGTGTCGTATTTGCATATATTTAATTGTGTGTATTGGATAATGCAATTGTGTTGTATTATATGCAATAAAATACTATTGTATATATGCAATAGGCATTAGTGCACATATGCACTACAGTACTACACCAACAAGGTTTTTTTTTTTTTTAGTATCAATATCATCTTATTAGAATGAGGAAAGAAAAAAAATCACAAAATATTTTTTTTTAAAATAGTTAAAAATAATTCTTTACTAGTTCTCTAATTCTCTCTTTACGAGAAGTTCTCTCTAGATCTCACCCCTATATATATATATATATATATAAATTCTCTGAGGAGTGTGTTTAATTTCTACGTAGTCTTCTTCATTGTTTTCTAGTTCCACAAACATAAAATATACCAATATCATATAGATAAATGAAATTAAAAAGAAATGTGATAATATAAAATTATCATGACTTTATCATCACATCCAGATGTCAAGCACAACCATTTTCATATTGTTAATGAAGAGGTAGGTCCCAGCAGAGCCCAGTTGGACCCGCAAGACTCACCTTGAAGAGGGACATCTGCGCAACGACCAACTGCTTCCGCAGGACCCACCATGCTCAGAGAAGACCTTACGCGCAGTACGCCAGCTGTTCCCGCAGGGAAAGCCTCCCAATGGTAAAGTACCCCGCTTGTTCCCGCAGTTGCGGATACAAGCCATCAAGGAAGGCTACCCGCACTGATAGCAAGGCTACACGCATAAGGCACTAACTTGATACTTCAGTAATGTCACCTGAAGGAATGAGCAAGGCGGGAATACTCCCGCCCAAATGAGCCAGTCCGTATGCTTCTAGAAGATCTTTTGTACTATACCTGCCAAGGTATGGGCAAAACAGACGATCTGACCAAAACAGCCCGTGAACCAATCACAGGGTGACAGCTCACCGACAACAGTACGAGGAGGAGCACCCTCTAGTACTGTTTGTCACTATTAGCCGCTGCCTACTCACCAACCCTTACTATGGGACGTGCGTAGCCTACAGTTGGTGGAACAGTGCATAGCCGGCAGCACTATCGGCCGCAGCCTATCCACCAACCAGCATGGCTTGTGCGCAGCCCACTGTTGGTAGAACAGGAATACTATTCAGCCGGCTGTACCTTCTTGGAAACCTACCTTCGGCTATAAATACTCCAACACCTTGGAATGGTAAGGACATCATCTGATATCTCATTATCTTATCTTCTCTAGCAATCTCTTAATATACACTTATATTCAGAGCAATCTAGTCTGATTCTCACGCCGGAGGGTGGTCACAAGGAGGAACCCCCCCTTCTCAGTGACGAGCTTACGGTGTCTGTTTTGCAGGTCACCTGAAGAACAACTTTCTTTGCTGGACCTCATCCTCGTGGGAAACATCTATTTAACCCCCAGATTATCCGTAATCTACCCGGGGCCGATTAGTGTTTCTTCATTGGCGCCATCCGTGCATTAAAGCTAGAACTAATTCTTAGTTTTTTCAAAATTTCTGAAGAAATGGTTAACGTTACTCCGGTCCCAAAGCCAGTAACTGACCAAGAAACCCCGGTAACCACAACCCCAGCAACTGGGGGAAACACCGGCGGTTATACAAATTTTACGAACACTACCCCGGTTACCCAAGCCGGGACAAGTGCAGTAAACAATATTTCACTGGGGTTCACTGATGCCCAGTTGGAGAAACGGACGAGGGTCCCTCGCCAAACACTCGATCAAGTTAAGGCGTGGGCCGAAGCACGTCAGAAAGAGTTCCAAGCTGAGTTGGATGAACGCTTGCGTTCACTTCAACAGGCTGACGAATTCGGCAGTACTCGCCAACATCTCAACATGAACAGTGAGTGCGAGTACTCGGATGATGAGCGGGAAGAATCCGATACCGACGCAAACCCTCGCCATAAGGCAAAAGGGAAGCGTAAGGAAACGGACTTCCAACCGACAAGGAATTTTGGAGAAACCTTTAAACCAACGAACGCGGGGAGAAACCCAAGTGACTTCTCCAAAACCTTTAGACCAACTGCTGCAAATGCAGGAAAGTCCAAGTTTGCAAGGGACATTGCGGAAGCAATCGCCCCGAGAAGTGCCAAACAAATGTCCAACATCGGCACTTATGATGGTCTATCCGACCCAGACGACCACTTGAACAGATTCATTGCGGGGGCAACCGTCAGTAACTGGACGGAACCCACGTGGTGTTATATGTTCCAGATGACTCTGGTTGGAGCGGCCAGGGCATGGTTCGATCGTTTACCGGCCCACCACATCTATGATTGGGCGGACTTTCAGAACAAGTTCAGCCAACACTTCAGCCAACAGAGGAAATATACTGAAGAACAGTGGACGATCCTCAACTGCGTTAGAGAGGAGGATGAATCTTTACTAGACTTCATCACTCGCTTCAACTCCAAAAAGCTGAGTCTGGGCAACATAAGTGAAGATCTTGTTCGCGCCGCTTTCATCTAGGGCACCGAATACCCAGAGCTTATCCGCACATTGACGGGTAAGGACGGCATGCCGTCCACATGGGATGCCATCATGACGGCGGCCAAGCGCTTTGCCGAGACAGAGAAGCAACTGGGAAGGGATCTTCCCCAGAGTACACACCTCTACATGCAAAGGACTAGAGAAAACAATGTTCGGATCGCCCGGCAGAACAAACAGAGGAAGCTAGGTATTTGGCAAAGGGTAAACTTTGACACCTCATCTAGCTCTCGCCCTCTTGTTGGCGGAAGGGATAACACACACCCTTCAAGCCGAAAACACCGGTGGACGCCACTCACCAAAAGCGTCACGGAGATATTTGCCACCGAAAAACTACCATGGCCAAAAGCTCCAATGATCCGGCAGTGACCTAATGCGGATCAAGGCAAATCCTGTGACTTCCACGGGACAAAAGGTCATAGTACGATGGAGTGTACATCCTTGAAGGATATTGTTGAAACATTCGTCAAGGATAGAAGACTTGCACACCTTGTGGCATCAATCAAGAAGGGAGGAAGGAATGATAACCGGTACAGAGGCAACGGACGAAAGCCCGTTGACATCAGCATCAACATGGTTCATGGCAACATCAGAGGAAGAAAAAGGCGAGCGACAGAACCATGCGCGTGGAAGGAAGCTGAGGTGCGCTTCCCGCGAGTGCCAGGAGGACCCAGCAAAGAAGGCCCTATCGTCATCAAAAGCCAGCTGGGGCACTACATCACTTCTCGCACTCTTGCTGATAACGGCGCCTCGTCAACAGTGATGTACAGGCAGTTCTTCGACAAGCTAGATGACGAAGACAAGGAACGCCTGGAAACGATCTACGCCTCGATGGAAGGGTTCGACGGCAGCACAAACACCCCCCTGGGTATCCTATCTTTCCCCGTCACTCTTACGGACGGGAATCACTCACGCACAGAAGACGTGGATTTTGTCGTAATGAGGAAGCCACACCACACATACGACATTCTCTTCGGAAGAGACGGGATAGCAAGATTCAACGCCGTGGTATCTTCAGTCCACGGCATGATGGGATGGCCAACAGCTAGGGGTGTAGCGATGATCACCGGCATTCCCCAGGTATGCATCGCATCTGTCTCATCTAAACCCAAACCAAAGATGGCTAAACCAACCATCACCGAACCGGAAAGATGGGCCTTCAACGGAAAATACCCTGACCAGGCCGTTACCATTGGCCCAACAGTTGTTGATCCCACACGCACCTTACTCAAACGCTTACTACAGAAAAACGCTGACATCTTCGCGTGGACACCAGCTGACATGACTGGTGTACCCCGAAGTAAGGCAGAGCATAAGCTCAAGTGCGATCCGGCTGTTACGCCAGTCGTACAAAAGCGCAGAGTAATGGGGCCAGAACAAACTAACGCGTGTAGAACCCAAGTCAAGGAACTCCTTGACGCAGGCATCGTACGCGTTAGCAGATATCAAACATGGGTTGCAAATCCCGTTATGGTACCGAAGAATAACAAACAATGAAGCATGTGCATAGATTTCAAGGACTTAAACAAAGCATGCCCCAAAGATTGTTATCCGTTACCCGAAATTGATCTTAAGGTGGATTCGTTAGCACCGTTTTGCCTTAAATGCTTCCTGGATGCGTATAAGGGGTACCATCAAATCCACATGGCCGTTGATGATCAGGACAAAACCGCTTTTCGGACGCCCGATGGTACATTTTGTTATCAAATGATGCCATTTGGACTTAAGAATGCCGGGTCCACATACCAACGCCTGATGGACAACCAGTTTCATGCCCAAATTGGGAAGAACTTGGAAGTCTACATGGATGACTTGGTCATCAAAAGCCCTGACGCAGAAGCGATGTTGAAAGACATCGAAGAAACTTTCAACACGCTCAGGAAGATAAACAAGAAGCTCAACCCGAACAAGTGTACCTTTGGAATGGAAGAAGGGAAGTTCTTGGGGGTCATCGTCACTAAAGATGGCTTCAGAGCGAACCCTGAAAAGGTCGAAGCCATTATCAAAATGGAGTCACCTACTACCATCAAACAGGCTCAGACACTAAATGGACGACTAGTCGCACTTAATCGCTTTTTGGCAAACCACGCGGATAAGTCGTTTCCTTTCGTGTCAACGTTGAGAAACTGTTTAAAGAAAACGCACTTCCGCTGGACACCAGAAGCGGAAGCAGCTTTTCAGGAGATTCGGTCACGCTTGATCGAACTCCTAACGCTCACAGCACCAGAAGCGGGGGAGGGGTTAATCCTATACCTTTCCGCAACAGATAGAGCAACCGGGGCGGTCCTGCTAGTTGAACGGAAAGGCATCCAGATGCCAATCTATTATGTCAGCCGTATCCTAACAGACGTAGAAACCCGGTACTCTACCCTCGAAAAATTAGTCTTAGCACTTATACACGCTTCACGCAGGTTAAGACGATATTTCCAGGGTCACCCAATCACCATTCTCTCCAACTTCAAACTTGCAAACGTTCTACGCAAACCCGAGTTATCGGGACGCCTAGCCAAATGGGCAATTGAGTTGGGGGAATACGCGATAAAGTATAAGCCAAGACCAGCCATAAAAGGCCAGGTTTTGGCCGACTTTATTGCGGAAGTGCCTGCATCGCGGGAAAAAGAGTGCCAGGAAGAGGCTCAACCCTCTCCAGCACAGGACATCAATGATGTATGGCGACTCTACACTGATGGAGCAGCCAGTAATGAGGGTTCAGGCGCAGGGCTGAAACTAACCAACCCAGCAGGCCAAGAATACACTTACGCTATTCGACTGGATTTTCCAAGTACGAATAACGAAGCCGAATATGAAGCATTCTTGGCCGGGCTGAGAATTGCGCGTAAGATGGGAGTGAAACACTTGGAAGCCCACGTGGATTCCATGTTAGTAGCCAATCAAATCAACGGGACGTATACGGCCGTGAACGACACAATGGCCATGTACCTCGCACAAGCAAAAACCCTTATGCGCGATTTTAACGATTGCAAAGTCATACATGTCAAGCGTAGTGAAAATAAATCTGCGGATGCGTTAAGCAAGCTTGCATCATTAGCCTTCACCCACTTGGGAAAGGACATCCGCATTGAACTCCTCGAGGCACCTTCAGTCCCGCACAAGGAAATTTGTGTCATCCAAACCGGCACAGAAACGTGGATGACACCAATAATAAATTACCTTGCGGCAGGTACACTACCAGAGTCAAAAACACAGGCAAGAAAACTACACTGTAAAGCACTGAATTATCAACTCATCGATGACATCCTTTACAGACGTAACTTTCTTGGCCCACTCTTAAGATGTGTGGACAACCAAGATGCTGACTACCTCCTAAGAGAAGTACACGAAGGCATCTGTGGAGTACACGCAGGTCCACGCACTGTTGTAGCTAAGCTAAACAACGCGGGATACTTTTGGCCGGGGATGCATACGGATGCGCTGGCATACATCAGAAAATGCAGGTCTTGTCAGCTCTACGCACCCAACACGCATCGCCCGAAGAATGAACTTGTTCCAGTCACCTCTTCATGGCCATTTCAGAAATGGGCCATCGATGTGACAGGCCCATTTCCTACAGCAGCAGGAAATGTTCAGTTCCTAGTGGTAGCCATCGACTACTTCATCAAGTGGATAGAAGCAAAACCCTTAGCCCAAACAACCGCAAAACATATCAAAAAATTTATTTGGGAATTTATTATTTGTCGTTTTGGACTTCCACAGAATTTGGTGAGCGATAACGGCACCAACTTTGCTGACAAGAAGCTACAAAAGTGGCTGGAAGAACTTCAAATCACCCACACTTTTACCTCAGTGGCGCACCCGCCGGGTAATGGCGAGGTAGAAAGAGCAAATAAGAGCATCGTCGAAGGCATAAAGAAAAGACTCTTGGAACACAGATCCGGCTGGGTGGACGAGCTTCCGCACGTCCTTTGGGCAAACAGAACGCTGAAAAAGGCCAGTACGGGAGAAACCCCGTTCAGTCTCACTTATGCACTGAAGCCATGGTCCCGGTCGAAGTTGGTTTACCCTCACCAAGGGTCTTGATTCAGCCAGAAGACAATGATGCGGAAAGACGGTTAGACCTTATGCTAACCGAAGAACGCAGAGACTTAGCCGCAGTGCGTGAAGAGAACTACAAGCGACAAATGCAAAAGTACTACAACACGCGGGTAAAACTCTGCAACTTCAATGTAGGAGACTACATACTGCGTAACAACGAGGCTTCGAACCAACAACGCCCAGGAAAACTGGCCCCGGTCTGGGAAGGGCCATACATTATCAAAGAAGTTCTGGGAAAGGGCGCATACCGGCTCGAAAGGCTCGATGGCACTCCCATCCCAAGAACATGGAATGGAGCTCAATTACGCAAATGTTATATGTAGATCAATTCCAAACTTGTAAAGAAAAGGCCTAGAGCCACTTCTAATGGAAATGATTCTCCTTTCACAATGTGTTGATAGCCTTACCTTTATACTTATGAACCCACACTGATGTGCCGGTATTCAACGCATAAATATGGGAAGTCGTTACGTGTGGAAGGCGGCAAAACCCGCATAAACACAAAACGGTAAAAATTTCAAAAGGAAAACCTTCACGCAGGTCAGTCATAGGTAAACTTTGGTCATCCCACTAAATGAAAGTGCCGGTCCTAGCCGCACAAATCATGATAGAGGAAACTGAACTAACCTATTGACAACCGCGCGTCGAACGGTTAACTTATTCAAAATGCTTAGAAAATTTCTAACAGAATGAGAAAAACCTCCACGCAGGTCAGATGTAGGCAAAGTTTAGCCATCCTACTAAGTGCAAGTGACGGTCTTACCCGCACAATCACGAACGAGGAAGCAAAACTTCAACCTATTATCTACCACGTTCAAAGGTTAACTTATTCTAAACACTTAGAAAATTTCAAAGGAAAAGATGAGGAAAACTTCCACGCATGTGAGATATAGGTAAAGTTAAGCCATTCTACTAAGTGCAAGTGACGGTCTTATCCGCACAATCATGAAAGAGGACGCAAAACTTTAACTTATTATCTACCACGTTGAAAAGTTAAATTATCTAAGTACTAAAGAAATTGCTAAGTTAAATCAGAATATGCGTGAAATAAACAAGGCAAGGGATTGGCAAATAATCTTTATTCCATCGAAATTCAAATATTACAAAGATTGCTGGGTACATACCCGCATACAAAAGAAGCTATACAAAAATAAAAATCTACTCTAATGGTGGAAATGGATCTTCAGGATCAAGCTTCAGGACCACTTCCACTTGGACCCGCACCATCAGTAGAGCGTGGCGGTTCAAGGAAAGCTTTAAAGATAGCTAGCCCATCATCAGCAGCAGCGACTTCGTTCACCTTCTCCACCACCGGATGCGGGAAGGTGGCATACTGGTTCACTGCTTGGTCATAAACAGCTTCAGTATCCACATCATACAAAGGGAAGTTGGAAGGCGGGATGCCTTTCTCAACAAACCCTAGACCAAGCAGGAAGCCGGCATTTTCCCCATCCTCATGAGAAGCGTTGAGGGCTGCGCTCATGGCATCGTCGTATGATGTGTCCGTAAACACTCGATGCACAACCTACAAGAAAAAATACAAGTATCAAAACCTTTTCTATTTACAAAGAAAAGCGTAAAGACATTATGAGGTTAAGCTTACCTGAGACAACGCTTCTCGAAGAAGCCATTCCTTGGCAACCAGAGCCTCTTGGAGGGCGGCTTGAGCTTGGTTACGGGCGCGTTCGGCTTCACTTTTATTGAGGTTGGCAAGCAACACTTCCTTCGCAGCAGCCTCTTCAACGCCCTTTAGCTTCCGCTCAGTGTGGTCAAGCACGCCCCTCTGGTCCAAGATCTCTTGGAGCTTCTTGGCGTCTTCCATCGCCAAGGCATCATGAGCCTGTTGGAGTGCCTCTAGTTTGGCTTTAAGTTCCTCATTCTCGAGGCGTAGAGGCTCAGCAACAGCTTCAGCCTTGGTGGCCCTCTCGGTTGCGTTTCGTGCAGATTCCTTAGCCAGCCGAAGCTGTTCGTTAACAGCTTGGGCAGCCTTGGAACGGGCCTCGAGCCGGGCCTGAACTTCAACCTCGAGGGCCTTGAAGGCCTTCTCCTTTTCCGCAGCCACTGCGGTAAGCCTCCTATTCTCCTCCCGGACAGCCCGCGCCTGAGCTACTTCTTGGATGCGAGCTGCTTTTAACTTGTCGTTTTCACGACAAAGCAGCTCGACGCGCGGCTGCATCCGGGCCAGGAGAACCCGAAGCTCATTGGTTAGCCTACCCTCCTGGTAGCTAGCCATGGCTTCCCCCAACGCACCACTAGGAGCTGCGTGACGAGCCCACTCCACGCACTCCACAGGCGTGCGAAGGGTTGTTCCTCGGCGAATGTTCCATCGTGGAACATACACTTCATTGGAATCCGACACTGCAAAAAACAAAAAGCAGTTAGGAAAAGATGATATATATAAAAAAAAGGCCAAAAGAACCCTACGCACCTGTAGGGTCGACAACAGGCCGATAGCCGCCAAACACATCACCTGAACCCAAGGGAAATCCGTCCAAGAGGTCAGGCAGATGGGAAGGAGGCAGAGGTTGGCGAGAAGCCCCAAGCATACCTGAAGGATCGGCCATCGTTGCCGATGACGGAGGAGGCATGGTGAAGGCCGCCGCGGTAGTAGAAACCAACGGAGGCGAACTCACCGTAGGTGAACTCGCAACCGTGGTCGCCGCTGCGGAGTCCGCAGAAAAAGTAACCGCCGGCTCAGTGAAAGATTCAGTAAATATGGCACTGACAGCCGGCGGTGATGTCATCACAGTTGGAACAGTTGGCTCAACGGGGTGAGCAACTGAACCAACTGAAGCAGGCGCAGCCGCCTGGGTCGTCGCCTCAGGTAGGCTGACCAAGCCTACCGTCATGGGTCCGGAGGTACTCCTCCCCGCTCCACCCTGGAATGCGGTAGCATCCGCGCCTGCACAAAGGAGATAAGTATTAATGATGGAAAGCTATGAAGTTAAAAATAAAGGAAGTTTGCACTTACGGGTTTTCTTGAGCCTAAAAGTGCGGACAGGCGGGGACGAACCCGATGGAGCCGGCCTCTTTACGCCGCTCACCGTCGTCATCCTGGGCTCTCCGGAAGTGACAGTCGTCGCAGCCTCCGGAGCAGTGGTCCTATCACCACCAGGGTTCCCCGCCACCTCCTCGCTCTCGGTCTCTGAATCAGACCGAGGCACCGGATCGGCAGTGGAGGCCACCTTCGCCTTCCCCTTCCCGCCGGCAGCCTTCTTCTTCCGCACCAACGGAGGACCATCTGCGGATTCCTCATCAGAACACAAGATTAGAGGAATACCAGCAGAGGTTTCAGCATTGAGGGGTCGAGGGTTGAATAACGCCTTACCTGGCCGCCTGGCGCTCAGGATCTCGTGGCCTGGCGGGTAGACCTCCACGAACCGATCCGCCGTCTGTTCAAGGATGGGCAACTCGTTCTCATCTAGAGCACGAGTACCCATCCGAGCGGGACTATCAGCCTCCCGCGGATGCAGGAGTGACTGCAAGTCGTTCCCCTCTGAAATAAAAGAAAAACAGTTAGAAGACAAACCTATATAAACAAAGAAGACAGAGCATACCGTAAGGGACAGAGTTCAAACCGTATTCAAGGACGATCGGGATCTTTTGCGCCTCCGCATCCTTCCACACCCGGCTCATCCCGAGCATCACCATCCCGGACTCCGCAAAGCGGTAAACCGGAGATTGGACTCGGGAAATCTTTGAGAACCATTCCGCCTCCTGGTAGTTGGAGGCGTGAAGGCTGGGGAGTGCTTGCCCATTCTTGAACTTCATGGCAAGGGGGATGGCGCGAGCGGAGATATAAAAGAACTCCCGCTTCCATGAACGAAGACTGCGCTCGGTTGCACAAATCTTCAAACCCTTGATCCGGGTTATCAGAGTATACCACCCCTGGATGCACCTCCAAGAGTAGAAGGCCATCAGGCGGTCGACGAAGGGCTCAACGCCTAGAATCCGGCACACCCACTCGAAGTGGCGAATCTTCGCGATTGCCATCGGGTGTACCTCGGTCAGGTGTACACCATGCCTCTCCAGAACACGGTACACAAACTTCGTCAAGGGGAACCTAAGATTCCAATAGACAAAGAATGCGGCATATACCCCGATCTTGCCTCTGGGGGCATCATACACCGTCTGGTGAGGTTCAGGAAACTCAGGCTCGAAAGACTCGAGCATGAACTTCCTGACGATGTACTGATATAGATCGACAGGCAGAGCACACTGGCACTCGCCAGCAGTACTCTTATCATCCTTGTCGGACGTGGATGACGGGTTCTCGGCATACACCCCAGCCTCCTGGGCTGTAGCCTCAACATCGTAAGCAGAAGACATCTTGCAGGTATGAAAGAAGAGAACGATTTCAAGAGAATGCTCGACTGAAAAGGTGAGTATTCGCCGGAAATCGTTTTGAAGATGAAAAGTGAAAGTGTGGATTGCAAAGGACCCTCTCCCCCTTTATATACTAATCGCAATTAATGCGATGAATTTAATGCTGAAGAGAGAGAAATCGCAGGTGCAATGAAACTATGACACGTGGCAATAAGCAAGCTGGCAACAGCTGTTGAAAGGACGCGTGCCAGTAATTTCGCGGCCACGCGCCCAAAAATTCGCGCCCACGCGCCTGAAAAAGCGCCTGGAATGACCATATACTGTCACGTCGCCATAACTTCCTGCACGTCCTGACACTGTCAGAAGAAACCGTCGGACGACGTTTCAATAGTTTGGACTATTCTTATCCTTTCACCAACTCTTCGAATTTCAAAATTTCAAAAAGATTCAAAAGTAAGCGGGAAAATACCCCTTACCTTGGCAACCAAGTAACTATAAGACAGGTGCGGGTACAGTGTTAAGGCAAAACCCTTCACATACTTAGCACCCGCAGGGAATTGACGCCAGGAATACCTTGGAAGTAAAGTAACCGTAAGACGAGTGCGGGTACAGTGTCAAGGCAAAACCCTTCACATACTTAGCGCTCCGCAGGGAATTCAAACCAAGAAGGATCTTCTGGGCCATGCTTGCGGAAACGGGAATAACATCCCCGCATAGCGGGAACGTCGAGAACTATATTGTTTGAAACTCCAAGATGGAATTGGTGGTTTTAACATAATTGATCACTATGTTCAAAACTACCAAAACCCCATGGAGAATCCACACAAATGGGACTCAACGCTCCTGACTTGCAAGAAGGTTACAGACCTACCCGCTTCATACCCAAAGATCAAGCAGAAAAGTCGGGAATTTCTGCGTGACATTAGGGAAACCGCGGGAAGAATCCCCACGGAAAACCTTAAAACTAAAAACCCTTTTCAAAACCCCTTGCTAAAGTCCAAAAGTTCACCTCACTTATTAATAATTCATGAGAAGAACATTGGACTGGGGGGGCTTGAAGAGGTAGGTCCCAGCAGAGCCCAGTTGGACCCGCAAGACTCACCTTGAAGAGGGACGTCTGCGCAACGACCAACTGCTTCCGCAGGACCCACCATGCTCAGAGAAGACCTTACGCGCAGTACGCCAGCTGTTCCCGCAGGGAAAGCCTCCCAATGGTAAAGTACCCCGCTTGTTCCCGCAGTTGCGGATACAAGCCATCAGGGAAGGCTACCCGCACTGATAGCAAGGCTACACGCATAAGGCACTAACTTGATACTTCAGTAATGTCACCTAAAGGAATGAGCAAGGCGGGAATACTCCCGCCCAAATGAGCCAGTCCGTATGCTTCTGGAAGATCTTTTGTACTATACCTGCCAAGGTATGGGCAAAGCAGACGATCTGACCAAAACAGCCCGTGAACCAATCACAGGGTGACAGCTCACCGACAACAGTACGAGGAGGAGCACCCTCTAGTACTGTTTCACTATTAGCCGCTGCCTACTCACCAACCCTTACTATGGGACGTGCGTAGCCTACAGTTGGTGGAACAGTGCATAGCCGGCAGCACTATCGGCCGCAGCCTATCCACCAACCAGCATGGCTTGTGCGCAGCCCACTGTTGGTAGAACAGGAATACTATTCAGCCGGCTGTACCTTCTTGGAAACCTACCTTCGGCTATAAATACTCCAACACCTTGGAATGGTAAGGACATCATCTGATACTCATTATCTTATCTTCTCTAGCAATCTCTTAATATACACTTATATTCAGAGCAATCTAGTCTGATTCTCACGCTGGAGGGTGGTCACAAGGAGGAACCCCCCCTTCTCAGTGACCAGCTTACGGTGTCTGTTTTGCAGGTCACCTGAAGAACAACTTTCTTTGCTGGACCTCATCCTCGTGGGAAACATCTATTTAACCCCCAGATTATCCGTAATCTGCCCGGGGCCGATTAGTGTTTCTTCAGTTAATTTGATTATCAATAACTTTATCAACGGATGAGCTCCTCGAAAAATTCTGATTTTACTATAAGACAGTATTGGTCTAGCAAACATCACCTACTACAGCTACGGAGAGAAAAGTTTTGCAGTAATGGTGGTGGAGAGAAAAGTTTTGCAAAAATTGTAGGTTTTTAATTTGATGTTAATGAAATAAGAAATGCTATTAAATGTGTTATAAATTACCAAAATAAGGAAAAATAATACAAACGATCCTACCCTTATCTGTTTTAGTCCATCCAAAGGTCCATATTACTTCCTACGTTTTTTACGAATCTTGATCTTTTTATTTTAATCTTACTCTCTATCTCTCTCTCTCTATATATACATATATATATATATACTAGTTTTTATCCCCCGTATTACGGGGGTTGTTTTATATTATATGTTTTTAGTATTTATTTATTATTTAAATTTTTATTTTTTTATTGTATGAAAGTTAATAATATACTTATGGTTTGTTGATAAATTGTTTCACAAATAAATGAGATGTTATAACCCGGTTTAAAAGCTATATGAGTATGATGAAACCCAAGACCCGTTTATTTTTTTACTATAAATCGGTTTTTAATTATAAATTATACACATTTTTTTAAAATAAATCATATATTAATTTTTAGTATATCCTATTTTATAGGATTTTCACATCAATAATTTGGTGAGATTAGTTTTTAATTGAATGAGATGTTATAACCCGTTTAAGGAATATATGGGTTTGATAAGACCCATACCCGTGAATTCGGGTAAAATGTATGAGAAGCCTCTATTTAAAAATCAAGCAAATCTGGTGACTCCAAAAAAATGAGGAGCGACGACATCGCGACACCTAGGATTTTTGGATTTTCGTTTATATATATATATATATATATATATATAGAGAGAGAGAGAGAGAGAGAGAGAGGAAGGTTAAAATAAAAGGACAACTTTTCATAAGAGGTGTAGGAAATGATCTTGATTCTTGACCATTGGATAAAATATAACACATAAGGGTATGATGGTAAATGAATGAAATTTTATATTTTTAGAACTAAAATCTGAATTAAGAGATTCCTATTTATAAGCATAAATTAATTCAATTTTATTTAAACTGATAAAATTCGTATCTGGTATAAATTTTATTAGGATGCATTTTTTCTTAATCTGCATTAACGTTCTATGCCCATCAAATATGCCCGTCAAATATTGAATTATATATGGCTTTTGTTATATCACCTCCTTATTTTCTCCTTATTTTGGAACTTATCACAAGATTTCAAAGTTCCTTAATGTTCTCCTTTATTTGTTATGCTTTAATTACTATTATTAAATCATATGATCTTCATAATTTGAGTATCTTCTGTTACTAAACTATAATCAAAATTGAAGATGACGAACAAATGTCTATGTGTGTGTATCATAGCTTATTTCCAACCATACTTCATCTTTCTATAAAATCATATATATGTTCTTTCTATTTTAATTTATATTAGGTTTTCATTCATTATGATATGTGAACTTTTTCTAATGAATGAGTGTTATATACGAAAATTTACGAGTGTTAAGTTTGTAGGGTAAAGTTAAAATACAAAAGACAACAAAAATGAGAAGGGTGAGAAGGAATCCAGTCTATTGATCTTAGATTTGAATGACTGAGATTAATTTGATAAATAAAAATTGACGAAAATGGCATGAACGTAATAACTCACCTTTGGTGACTTTCTCTCTCCACATACAAGGCATATGTCAATTCCTCATCATTTTAAAATATCTAAAAATTTTTCATACGACAATATTTTTTAAAAAACAATTCCATAATAATAAGCGTTTTTTATCTTTAATATGAGTATCATATTGTTATATAAAAATAACAAAAAAATTAATGGGTTTTTTTAATTGTGTTTTTTTTGTAGTTCATTGTATAATATGTTGTTTCCATTGTTTTTTACGTTTCAAATCATTGTGTTATTTATATTCACCATTGTGTCTTACGTTTTAGGTCATTGTGTTATACGTATTCACCATTGTGTCTTACGTTTTAGGTCATTGTGTTATACGTATTCATCATTGTGTTTTACGTTTCATGTTATTGTGTAACATGTATTAATCATTGTGTTTTATGTATTAGATAATTTGTTATTTTATCATTTTTTTACATTTATTATTACACAACAGTGTTATTAGTATTTAAAAAACATAATGATGAGTTGAAAGATACAATGGTGAAAAAACACAATGATAAGCGAAAAGACAGAATGGTGTGCGAAAAGACACAATGACGAAAAAAGACACAATGATAAGTGAAAGACAAAATGGTGTGCGAAAAGACACAATGACGAAAAAAAGACACAATGATAAGCGAAAAGACACAATGGTGTGCGAAATGACACAATGGTGTGCGAAAAGACACAATGACGAAAAAAGACACAATGATAAGCGAAAAAACACAATGGTGTAAAAAAGTGTGCACAATGATAAGCCAAAAGACACAATGGTGTGCGAAAAGACACAATGACGAAAAGACACAATGGTGTGCGAAAAGACACAATAACGAAAAAAGACCCAATGATAAGCGAAAAGACACAATGATGTGCGAAAAGACACAATGACGAAAAAAGACACAATGGTGTGCAAAAAGATAAAATGGTGTGCGAAAAGACACAATGACGCAAAAAGACACAATGATAAGCGAAAATACACAATGATAAGAGTAAAGACACAATGATGTGCGAAAAGACACAATTACGTGATTTTTATTTTAAGTTTTATATAACAAAAATCATACTCATATTAAAGATAAAAAACACTTGTTATTATGATGAACTTTTTTTTTTTCAAAAATATCATACAAAAAAGTTATAAACGTTCTAAAATGATGAGGGTATTAACATGTGTCTTGCATGTGAAGAGAGAAAATGTGTACAATTACCTTTATACCATTTTTCTTTTGTTCCCCACTTGACACATGTCAATTATTTATGTTTTCTCACACTTCTCATTTTTGTTACCCTTTGTAGAATAACTTGACCCTAAGTTTGCATTCTTTTCTTTTCTTTTTCTTTTTTTTTATCAATATTTAGTTGATATTCTCTCTTTTTTTTCCTTCTTTTTTTTAGAAAATTATGTAGTTCTTCAACAACTGTGTGATAAATTACCTTTTTAGTTTTTTGTATAACAGATTTATGTTTCTTCAAATACTATCGGTGTGTTATTATGGAAACTGCATATCATCTACATTGTGTTATCTGGTAAATGTATATCATTTACATTATGTTATTCTGGAAACTCTAAATCATTTACATTGTGTTATTCCAAGATTGTTCATATTAAACACACTATCCTTTGATTATGATTAAGAAAATCACAGTAACCATATTATGATAAACACATGACCCTCTGATTATGATTAAGAAAAACACAGTCACCGGAATTGTTGTCGGAAAACACGCTTCCGTTTACCCAACCGCCTAATATCGGAAAACACAATAAAATAATTATTGATTGATACCTGGTTTTAACTTAAAAGGATGAGTACACTGTGTTTTTTCTTTAATTTACTTCTAGAAAAAACTTCATAATTCACAATAGACATGTGAGAGAAGTAGCTAAATTATAAGAGTTTCCATGGAGAAAATAGTTTACGGAATGTATGAGTTTATCACAATATGGACCTTTGTACCCCTAACTTCCTATAATTAAGCCCATAAAATAAAACACACCTACAACTAAACTAACTTTTCATCTCTTAGATCGTTCAATCCAACGCACCATATTCATTCCTACACTTTTTAAACACATTTCACTTTTTATAATAACCTCAACATATATATATAAATATAGTTACACAAATTTTATAAAAACGTTTAAGGACAAGAACCGTCAATACGTCGGTTTATAGTTAAAATAATATAAGTTTGTTATTAAAATTACTTACAGTGTATACATTTGGGATAAAGTTAAAATACAAAGGACAACAAAATGAGAAGGGTGAGAAGGAATCCAGTCCATTGATCTTACATTTGAATGACTTAGATTAATATAATATATAAAATTGATGGGAATGACATGAAGGTAATAACTCACATTTGTTTACTTTCTCTCTCCACATGCAAGACACATGTCAATTCCCCAATCATTTTAAAATGTCCATAACTTTTTCATACGACATTATTTTTTTAAAAAAAAATTCACCATAATAATAAGCTTTTTTTTATCTTTAATATGAGTATCATATTGTTATATAAAAATAAAAAAATTAATGGGTTTTTTTATAATTGTGTTTTTTTGTTGTTCATTGTATCTTTTAGTTGAGTTTTCATATGAATTGTATTATAGATTTTTCTTTTGTGTAATATGTTGTTTCCATTGTGTTTTACGTTTCAAGTTATTGTGTTATATATATTCACCATTGTATCTTACGTTTTAGGTCATTGTATTATACGTATTCACCATTGTGTCTTACGTTTTAGGTCATTGTGTTATACGTATTCACCATTGTGTTTTACGATTCAAGTCATTGTGTTATATATCTTCACCATTGTGTCTTACATTTTAGGTCATTGTGTTATACGTATTCACCATTGTGTCTTACGTCTTAGGTCATTGTGTTATACGTATTCACCATTGTGTTTTACGTTGCAAGTTATTGTGTAACATGTATTAATCATTGTGTTTTATGTATTAGATAATTTGTTGTTATTTTATCATTATTTTTACATATTATTATTACACAACGGTGTTATTAGTATTTAAAAAAACATAATGATGAGTTGAAAGACACAATGACGAAAAAACACAATGACGAAAAAAGACACGATGATAAGCGAATAGACACAATGGTGTGCGAAAAGACATAATGACGAAAAAAGACACAATAGTGTGCGAAAAGACACAATAACGAAAAAAGACACAATGATAAGCGAAAAGACACAATGGTGTGCGAAAAGACACAATGACGAAAAAAGACACAATGATAAGCGAAAAGACACAATGGTGTGCAAAAAGACACAATGATAAGCGAAAAGACACAATGGTGTCGTGATGTGTTGTAAAACACATAGCGTTTTATCACGTTTTTGTGTTGTTTTGTGCGTCAACCGTTAACGAATATAAATTTTTCTTGCATGAATATAAATATTTGTGTATATGATAGGTCCCATGTTGAAGAGAGTGAAAAAACGAGTTTAACGAAGAAAGAATCAGCTCAAACGGGATTCGGATGAAGCCGGTATACTTGTTTGAAGATAAACGAGTCAGAAAACGAAGAAACGAGCACCCAGGACCTGGCCGCGCTACGCGGCCAGTCCAGGAATCCATGCCCATGCTACGCGGCATCCCACATGTCCCCAAGGCTGCCAAGAATGTTCAGGAATCATCTACCCCGTCTATTTTGTCTTCTAGTGGGCTTGTGGGCTTATTTTAACCTATTTTATATTAGGAAGGAGGTGTTTAAACATCTATATATGGTGCATAAACCCTATGAACAATTTTAGACCATTCCAGCCGTCCAAGACCTGTTCCAGACGAAATTCCAAGGAGGAGAAGCAGCCTGTTTTGTTATTTCATCACACGGTTGTCGGTTTTGAGTATTTTAACGATTGTGAGTTTGTTTTTGAGTTTTAGACATTCAAAAAATTTGTAATCAGATTCTAATGAACATGTTTATCATATTTATCTATTTTATCTGTTTTTCATTCATTATGCTTGGCTAAACTTGTTTGAATCACCTAGGTTTGATGTTTAACGGTTGATTTATCACTTTTCGAGTGCTAATATTGTGTTTGATTGTTTAGTTATTGTAAAGTTCATAATTTGTGATATTATTCCATGAACCTTGCTGCCATTAGATGTATTTTAGGTTGTATGAGCCCCGAGTAGTTGATTATTGCATGAATTTATTTCGTGTAATCGTTAATTGCTAGTTCAGTTAATACTGAGTGTGTTGATTAATTGTGGTAGACGCGTGCCATAGGGTTTACATTTGTTGAATCATTTAGGTCAGTAGGATCATCCTCTTTGAGTTGGACCAAAACCTCAGGGTTAGCTTATCTCTCTGCTTTGGTTGATTTAGTTACCCGTTGCGACGTGCGGTTTTCTAGCTATCGACTAGGTTAGTTTGTAAGTTGAGTTATTTTATCCTTATTATTGAATTACCCCTCTCTTCCTAGGTTTGTAATTAGCTCGAGCCTTAGTGTGGATTGTGATTTTGATACGGACCAAGTAATAAATCATTAGGGTACGTAAATAAACAACCTTAAATTAAAAGCTAAATAGACGTTGTTAGGTTTTCTGGTAAAACTGACTGTAGGGACCAGTTGCCTTGATTACATCTATCTTAGTTCATCTTTAGAAGAGGGTTTCAAACACTTGTTAGCACCTGAGCCATCCTATACCCATTAAGTCATCTTACCTAGGTGATTCGTTTTCTTATTATCGTTAAATCCCGTTAAGTTTTCAGTTAGTTTCGTTAAGTTTCACCGTTAGTTAAGTTAAGTTAGTTTAGATATAAGAGTTAAACAAACATATTATTTAGGCGGTACTTGAGTAGGGTTAGCAATCTAAGCCACCTCACGTGTCTTTGTGTTCGATACTCGGACTTCCTTAGTCTTTACTACATACGATCGGTACAATTGCTGGTTGTGTGAACATAAGTTAGGATATTCCGTTTTAATTTAAAGCTTAATTGTGAGTCATAGTTTTGATAGATTCATTTTCGCACATCATGTGCGAAAAGACACAATGGTGTGTGAAAAGACACAATGACGAAAAAAGACACAATGATAAGCGAAAAGACACAATGGTGTGCGGAAAGACACAATGACGAAAAAAGACACAATGATAAGCGAAAAGACACAATGTCGTAATTTTTGTTTTAAATTTTATATAACAAAAATCATACTCATATTAAAGATAAAAAAACGCTTGTTATTATGATGAATTTTTTTTTAAAAAAATATCATACGAAAAAGTTATAGACGTTCTAAAATGACGGGGGTATTAACATGTGTCTTGCATGTGGAGAGAGAAAATGTGTACAATTACCTCTATACCCTTTTTCTTTTGGTCCACATTTGACACATGTCAATTATTTATTTATAGTTTCTCACACTTCTTATTTTTATTACCCTTTGTAGAATAACTTGGCAATATACATTTATATATATCTCTTTACGACACTTGTAACGGAAAAAAATAGATTATCTAGACAAGAACGTAACTTAATGACTTTAAACGTGAATTCACAAGTGTCGGTTAACTAAAATAATAATATTAATTAATAAATTAAGAAAACCATTTAAAACAATTAAAACCAAAAATAATAAAAAAGAAACGTGTTAGCTGAGGTTGGAACCTGTGCCTCAGCCGACATAGTAAGCCAGAACACACACGCTCCCTAGCCAGCTGCGCTAGGGTGCTAGATGGTTAACATATGAAAACATTAAACTATATATGAATCCTGCTGAAACCCACTTTGATTATGAACCCTAACTTTTTTATCGATTAGTCTGTTGCATATGGATTGAATTAAGTTTAGGGCTTTTTATTAATGGTTAAAAACGAACTCAGATCATGTTTTGGTACCTCATATGATGATGGATGGATGGTGAACGACAGATTGAATATGACGTCCAAAACGATGAGCATAACTCGATACTAGTACGCTGTTACACTTCAATTGAACTGTGAGTTATGTTCGCGAGGCTAAGAGGAGTATGCAGCAACGTTTAATTGATTTTTAACTAACCCTAGGTGGTATAACAATCATCTCGATATAGACGGTTTTGCTAAAGATATGTAAATGCATCTATTTGATCTCCTTCCATAATTATATAGTCGGTTTAGGTCGTTCTTATCATATAAATGATTTGATAAAATCAATTTCAACTATAATGCGAGAATTAAGGATCAATCTAACGTACGGGTAGTCAGGTTACGAGTTTGGGTGTGATAAACGAGTACGGGTTTGGTTTAATGGATGTTGGGTTACCAAGTTATAGGGATCATAATATGATATTTGCATTTCAGTCCTTCAAGTTTAAAAGTGGAAACATAAAAGGATAATAGTTTTAGTTTGGCGTAATTTTTGTCATTACTTGAAAGTTATAAATATATATTATATAAATAATTAAAAAATATAATAAAAAATTAATTAACTCGATAAATTCGTGAACATAATTTGATAAAATAACTCAAACATAAAAGCGGGTCAGGTAACAGCCATTATATATTATTCGGAAAACCCGAGTTGTTACAGTATCCCCTACTTTAGGGAATTTCGTCCCGAAATTAAAGAATACTATAACGAAACCATTAAATTTTGAGGAAAGAAAATTTTAAATATGAGTTTTAAAATTTATCATAACATAGAACTTTGAAAAGTTAAAACAACGCTCCAAATGAAATCCGATAAGGACACCTATATATAGGATGTACCAGTGGCGTATCTACCATGTACTTATCATCTCTACATTTGTACCGTTATCCCAGCTACTTTCGATTCTATATTATGACACACCATTGCACGCATTATGATTTCCATGCGAGGAGTTCGATAATTATGTAGGCCTCCATAATTACTTAGATCGTCGGATGGTCCACATAATTCGTCCCATCGTGTGGGTTACATAAGATTTGAAAAAACATGATTTTGAGGAAACGAAAGTTTTAATACATTTTTGTTATAAATAAAATATAGTCATTTGTGTAAAATATTTTGCTAAAATGAATTGAACTCTTTAGTTGATTTGAATAAATATTAAAGTTTCTAAAATGTCTTTTGGTAAGAGCTATAAATCTTGGGAGTTTGAAAAGGAAAGGATTCCTTAGGGTTGAGAGTGAAACGAGTTAGGATAAATGAGGACAAGAGATAAACTAGGAGTACGGTGTTATAGGCGGTTGTCATTTGAAAAGATAAATTTTATTGTATGCGCATAATCGTTTAAAGTTAATAATTTATTAGAACTGAAATTGTTTAAATCCAAAAATCGAATAAAGAGTTGTTATACTGTACGATTGAGGAAGAAAAGGAAAAATATGTTTAGATAAAAATGACAAAACATCTTCTTGGATAAACTTAGTTATGAATGATTTGTTTTATCTGATTAAAATAGCTTGAATAATTTGATTCATAAAAATTTGAATAACTGAAATTGATTGAAATGAAATATTTTGATTAGGTTTCAAAGTAGGGTTTAATAGAATAAGTTTGAGCTTGTTGAACATGATTGAATCAAGAACACACATGGCGTAGGTGATTAGGATCTCCATAGTGGTAGCAATTACATGTAGCATGGTATAAAATTTGAGCAAACGTCGTAGCATAGGTTTTAGGATGAGACGGCATAGACCGCTGTGGAACGTCTTGTAGTATGTGGCAAGTGATTACTTGGGTACAAAACGATATGAGGATTGGATTGAATAGTGATAGTGGCAAGTAAAGCATAATGAGTGAATTTTGAAGTAAAGTTTCTTGTTTGAGACACTATGATTTTGTTGAGATTGATTGCTAATTTGACTAACAACATATAGTTGATGTTTAGACTTGCATTTGTTTTATTGTTGTTATGAGAATGAGTAGGAGTAAAGGAATCAAAATTATCAACAATTAGTTTAAAGAACAAAATTTAGTTGAGTATTTATATTTTGAAAATTGAGTTTTTAGAGATCGCATGAGCTATCACCGTGACTTACATGTGGCCCTTACACGGTTATAGAAAATAAATGATTAATGTTGTTTGATGTTGAGAAAACATTTTATGAGTAATAAGGATGTGATTTATTGAGAAGATTAGATAGTAATGTAGATTTCATACGAGTTATTGCGTGAAACGAAACTTTAATATGTTATGCTGATCAGCTGATGATTATTCATAACTTAAGGATAAGTTAGAATCCAAATTGAAAATCAGTGTGTTAATTTGATAAGTGAATAAGTTTTATCAAAGTTTGATATGTTTTGACAAATTAAAATTTGAGGTTGGATACTTGAAATATGTTTAATAGTTTATGTATATGATACCATGAGTATACGAAAGCCATTTGACTATTAAATTGTGCAATGATATTATTTAATTTACTGGACATTTTGATAATATAATAACATGATAAGATGATTAGGAAAACCAATTTAATAATAGAGTGTATATTGTTTTGATTGACTCGTGATAAACAAGTCTTGGTGAATAAAAAATTTGTATTCGATCAGGAGAATAAAAATGTTTTGAGTGTATGAGGATATTGAATCAATAGATCTTGATTCAAAATGATTTAGTAAGGAAATGATTAAGTGCATAATTGAATAATAGAATAATTAAATTAAATCATAAATCGTTTCGTATAAAATCAAATAAACAAACAAATAACGAATGCTCTTCGATGTGTTGGGTTTCCCATGAGCTTTCCATGGCATTTTGTTTCCCCAACTTATTAGCATACCTAAGCCAAAACAAATGTGTGAGTTGGCCTCCCATGAGCATTACATGGCAATTTGATTGACCCAACTTAATTAACGAATCAACGAATCAATTGAGTTTGTCGGCCCATGAGCGTTACATGACGATTTAACCGACTAAACTAAATAACGAATAAACAAACTTAAGCAGAAGTAGTTGAAACATCGCGTGTATCACCACGGAAACATCTCGTGTATCACCACGGATGATAGTGTTCCAACAAAATATCGCAAGTATAACGAATTGTGCAAATGCACAGTTGGTGTCCATGGCGTCCCATGGGTTTTACACCCGACTAGACATTTTAAAACAATAAAACACAATAAAGGGTGTAACCGTTTAGCCGGTTACGTTAAACGCTTAAAGTTTCGGTCGCATGTCAATTCCCAAAATGGCAGGAATCTTGTCACACTCCCTAGTTTTAAGTGAAAAAGAGCAAAAACAAAGCTAGGAAATTCTCAAGAAACGTTCTGACAATAAAAGGCAATCTAATAAAACTAAATAAAAATATTTTGAGGTTGATGCATAGCCTTAGAGTTATGTAAAATATTTTGAGAATAAGACATAGTCTCGGAGCAATAAAATATTTTGAAGATGAAGCATAGCTTCGGGGTTGTGTGTGTGTGCATGACAATATATATAAGCAATTAATTAAATAATTATCTAAGAAAGTTGTAAACAATTAAATCGAACAAATCAGGTAAACAAATAAGCACGTATGGGGCTCCTAAGCATGTTACTAAGGCACCACTAACAACCTATCTTAAACCTTCGGCTCTGATACCAATCTGTCACACCCTAACCTACGGCGGGAAATGCCGGGACGTGAACTGATTGCTCACAGCTCTCAAGGTACAATTAAGCAATATTATAAGTTTCAATGTCTATTAAATAAATTTCAAATGAAACAAATATTCATACACTATCCAAACCAACAAAAGTGCATCAACAATCAAAATTCAAGAATAATGTTTCTCGTTAATTTTTCTTCTAGCATAAATCCTTAAGTAATCTTGCACTTCAGTTACTTCACATCAAACGATAACCTGCATATGCGTTGAAAATAAAGTAGTTTTGTCAACACAATGTTGAGTGAGCAACACACCAGTTCAAAAGTACATATAGTATATATAAAAAAAAGTAGTTGCAACAAGTCATATGAGGATAACAATTCAACCAAATGAGCAAGTATAATTGAGATGTCGAGAAGCACAAAGCTATAACGACTGGCGTATGATCATACTATTATGAGATTATGTTGGACCTCTCCAAATGCGGTTCACGTAAAGCATGTAAGCACATAAACAAATAAGCTATAAATTGTTAACACATAAGACAATAGTTACAGTTTTGTGTATAAGTATATATGAGAAGTATATTTACGCATATGTCCCAAAAATGTTAAAAACAAGTAAAATAGGGGAATGTAGTACTCACCTGATCGAATGAACGAAATATAAGTGATGAACCTTTCGGGATATACCGTCAAGGATTCCTAGGTAAATAATAATATGAGTTAATTATAAAGATATAACATGATTGGATGAATAAAGATCTCGATGTGATTTGAGTTATATTGGGATCATAATATTACTGATTGAACGATTGTAGCTAATTTCTACGGTTATTGTTATTAGTAAAGAATTCGTTAATTATGCTTCATGAAATTGAACTTATAAATAATTAGTTAAATATTACCCAAGATGTATTTACGATAATATGAATATAAGTAAAATAGATAATTTTTATATTAATAATAATGCATAACTGGTTCTATTAATATAACGTATGTATAAGTAATGGGTTATTTTTGATAGTGGGAGATGGGTAGGACACAAAAACACGGTATTTCAACGTAAACTCGTTCAGCGAATAGTCGAACGGAACGATCTTTACACTCGTGTGATAATCCCGAACCATACAATCACGAGCAAATGCTCTGATACCAATTGTAGGTTCCCAGCCGGATCTACACAGGAGTATCTCGTAATACGTTGGTGCGGAATCCCTACGTAACACGATACGAGCGTAAGATGTATAATACGTTAAACCGAAACACAAACACACGTTACAATACTAATAAGACACGTTGTATTGCAACTCTTCAACACGTGATATTCAATCACAAAAACACGTTCCAGAATCAATGCACAAAACAAGCCGTAAGTTGAGGTTAAATACACTCGACAACTTCGCCTAACATGTTAGGCGAAGTTGTCCTAACTTCGCTTGTCCACAGGTTCGCCTACATCCCAGGCGAACTTGTGTGACACAATATCTAAAAACAAATCAAACAATCTAACTCGATTACAGACACATACAAAACACTAGATACTGAACTACTGACATCATGCACCAACAGGTGGTATAGAGATTGGACCAAAATGGTGTGAGGTAAATGTTCAAGTACCAATAAAAATAGATAAAAAGTTGGTGAGACCATATAGGTTATTTTCCACAATTCAAGATTGTATTGGTGCATCCATCGCATGGCCTTGTCCATTCATCTAGGTATGTATTTGTTAAACTTGTGATACGAATAATTTTAATAACATGGAACTTAATGTTTATACATGGATGGTTTATTTATAGGTAGTCCGTGAGGATTGAGGACGCATGATAACTCGGGATTTTATGGTGCTTGTTTCTTTTATTGCTTTTAATTTTTTTGTTGACTATTACAAAAGTTTATGTTGGATAATGTTATAACTTATTTATGTATAGTGTTTTCGTTATGAACAAGCTTATTTAATATAATAAAGTTTTATTCTTTCAATATTTATATGTCCATAAACGTATCGTAAAATTGTGTGTGTGGACGTTTAGAAAAGGGTTGTATAATATGATTTGTTAGGACTTCGAATTTTTGTCCTATTAAACGTCAGAACATTGTAAAATTGTCATAATATGTTTTTATAGGACGTTGTTTAATTTGTTCGTAGACATATTATGCGACCATAAAATTTAGTTTCATAATCTTATTTGGGATATTAGGACCCTTTTCTTGGTACTATAATGTTCCATCATAAGGGCCCTATAAATTAATTTTTAAGGACACTTGTATGTGTGTCAAAAGTTTACAATTATGTAAGTACATGTCAAAACATTGTAAAAGTGTCCTAATATGTTTTTATTGGGACGCTTTTTGGGTTGTTAATGAATATATTATGCGACCATGAAATTGGTTTCATAATCTTATTTGGGATATTAGGACTTTTTTCTTGGTACTAAAGTACCTATAATGTTACATTGGGTCTTATAAATTAATTTTTAAGGACGTTTGTATGTGTATCAAAAGATTAAAGGTGGGCAAGCACATGTTAAAACATTGTAAAAGTGTCCTAATATGTTTTTATTTGGACGCTTTTTGGGTTGCTAATGGATATTTTATGCGACCATAAAATTGGTTTCTTAATCTTATTTGGGATATCAGGAAGCTTTTTGAGTTCCGAGACTTATTACGACCCCTTTACATGAAACACTTTTCTTGTTGGTCCTATTAAATGAAAGGTCCTATAAAATAGCATTTTAAGACGCTTTTGTGCTTACTAAAAGGCCCTTTTTGTTGTAGTGTAGTTATTATATATGTAACAATATTGTCTAAATAAGTATATTATAAATAACGAATAAATTATAAATAAATAGTTTATTTTAAATCCCCTAACGACAATACACGATGAAAATATATTAATCATTATAATACTTTTATTTAAAGAAAACAACATGTGTGTATATATATATATATATATATATAATTACACGAATTTTATAAAAACGTTTAAGGACAAGAACCGTCAACACGTCGGTTTATAGTTAAAATAATATTAGTTTGTTATTAAAATTTCTTATAGTATATACATTTACATATCTTTACAACACTTGTAACGAAAAAAATAGATTATCTAGAAATGAATGTAACTTAATGACTATAAACGTGTTTAACAAGCGTCGGTTAACTAAAATAATAATATTAATTAATAAATTAAGAAAACCATTTAAAACGATTAAAACCAAAAATAATCAAAAACAAACGTGTTGGCTGAGGTTTGAACCCGTGCCTTAGCCGGCATAGTAAATGATGTGCTAAAAGTAGTCTAATATTTATTAACTATAAATAAGCTAATATAGACACTAAGTAATAACTCTAGACTCTTAACTTAACAAAAATTACTAACTGGCAAGTAAACCAGTCGACTCAATACAGCTAAGTAAGTACGGATATCGAACCCACGAGACTCTTTAAATTACGTAAATTAACTAGACTAGATTCAACTACAGACACGATTATTTATTAATTATTATTGGGGGTTTTTACTGAAAACTAATATTAAATTAATATTAAAACTAGTTAATAAAACTTAAATCGACTTAACAGACTTAATTCAGATGATGACGAACAACCACCTAGGCTAGAATACCTAATGCATCAATTATCAAATGGTTGGAAAATGCTAAGTTTGGAACCGGGATCTTAAACTATTCATTTAATGGGAAACTGAACAGGGTCCTTGACCCATCTCAAGAAGACACCTATGAAATCCTAATATGCTATTAAAATTACTAGTTTTAATTAGACTCCCTTACGGTCGCTAATTTATTTTATGACAAGTACCTCTATAAGAAATCCTACCTTACAGCGCGGAAATCAAAGGTAATTTAAAGAACTCACTTAACTCGTTAGACAACGTTAATTAATCAAACTTAGACGGACTCCTTACGAAGAACTAAATCTAGCAATTTTAATCAACAAATATCTAACAATAACCTATCACCTTATAGCTTTTTAGGTTAGCAGCACACTTTTATTAGATTGACTAATAATATTATTCTTCTGATCTTATTGCAAATCAATCATAAAATAGTCAAAAACACGCAGTAAATGACCTAACAAAACCCTATTATATGACATACAATCATCAAGGATAATGTGGAATAATAAAATTCATCAAACAAAAACCAAGCACACATATGCACCAATTAAATAACTATAAACCTCTTACTTAATCATAAACCATAGACGAAAACCAAATCCAAACCAAAATCCAAAGTTAACAAAAGTTCATCATTAGCCTAGGCGGTCTAAAGGTTTAGCCAACAGCCATACTCAAAAACAAAAGAAATAACTTGGTTCAAATAATGAATTCATAAAGATAACAATAAATTCAAACCAATAATAATGATGCTTGGTTGAGTAGGTGGTGAATCCGAACGCTTTATGCTCTAACCAAGGTGCTCAATTCTCTCTATTCGCGTATACCATGTTAGCAGCTCTCCTTCCTGTTGCTTAGGGTACTCCTACCCTCGTCACGGCAGCCTCCCCTCCAATTATAATAATCAAACTCTTGTTTTTATATGACACTTTCTATGATGGCTTTTTCTCCAAGTCAAAGGGTTCAATCTTTTCCTTTTTTTTTCTCGTGGCTGTGTAAACAAGATTTCCAACCTTTTGAACTTTCTTTTATTTCTTTATTAAACAAACATAAAGTGTGTAATATATGCATAAATTAAAATTTATATGCAAATAATCCGTCTACTTTAACTGGTTAGATGATATTGCAACTTTTATTTTTAAATCAAAGTATATAATAATATTAATACTAATAATATCTAGGAATATAGAAAATATGTTCAGCCCTTCATTCATCATCGTTTCAACTATAATAAAAATACTTCACTTTTGCTCAATATCTCTCAAAACTATTGAAACCCACATACGAATCAATTAATAATAATATTCAATAAAACCTGGCTCAAAGTACTTCATAGTGTAGAGAATATTTATATAATAATATGTATAATTTAGACCACATCAAATATCCTCACACTCACTCTTTTTTCGTCCCTGAAAAAGCTTTTTGCAATGGAATCATAACCGAAAAATATGGTCTTAGAAACATATAAGTTATTTTTAAGCTCAGATAAACGCAAAAACCGCGACCACCGATATTGTTGTCCACTTAAACCCAAGCCTTAATCTTTACCGGGACAAATAAGATCTGACAATAATATTACTCAGTGGTTTACACAATTAAGAACCGCTTATTTTCAAATTTTACCGGACCAGACCACCCCGAAGTTGACTTAAACCTCAAAATTAGCAGATTTAAAACTATTATTGCTCTTTTTTTATGAATAGTTAAGACGATCAAGGGTATTGTTTATCCACCTAAGCTTAAGCATCAAATTCTACCAAGCAGCCATTAGATATGATTACGGTACAATTAATTAATAGCTAGTGTTTCCCACAACATGGCATACCCCTGTTATCAAGCAATACCCCGAACCATCACCATATGTGAGCATGCAAAATTTCATCTATAGGGCTTACATGTAGCGAGTCCCATGTGGTCAGTTTCTTAATGGTAATGAGATGAGAGCAATGGGACCCCACATGGCTAACAGCGTTGATGATCAAGTCAGTAGTGTATTTGTACTTTTGTATGTAGTGATCATGTTTATTGACTTATGTGGCAGATAACTACGGGTTTGCTCATTTTAGCTTTATTTAATTATTCACAATCCCACTTAGGAATCGTGAATACCCAGATGAATATATTGCATACAGACCCATGGTCTCCGGACCCGAGACATCCCATCAATACAAGAATTAAGGTTATAAAACCATACGCCAATGAGGTGTAAAACACTAAAACTAGCATTTTAAGATTTATATCACAGGATACACGGCATACTCTAACGTTAAACATACCTAAGCATCATATGATAACGTATTCAAATTTTAAAAATTCTATAATATTTTCATATTTCATACCAATAATTGAGGCTTGAGTATGGCCCGACCTTTCATTACTTATTTTCCACGGACAAAACGCTTTACCCACAAGAGATTTCCGTTTAAACCAGTTAATCAAATTGGCCTTTCATTTTCAAGGCTGAGCCTCTGACACATCCCAAGTTAAGTGCGTTTTCTTTTATTTATCTCATATTATTAATAGTTTGAAAAACCGATTTCCGATAAATATCAACATTTTCCATTATTTTGCAAAAATTAAATTTAAAATTTTGGGATATTTTTCAATTGTTTTCTTTTTCAACTTTTGTTTTTAAAAATTTTTATTTTTATTTTTGCCGAAAATATCAATTTCCAATCCCCACACTTAAATTTCACATTGTTCTCAATGTGAGAAAAAGGAAATTATAAATAAAATAAAGCAAAAAATAAAAATAGACTAATGAATTGGAACAGACTCCCCTGGTAAGTTGACGATATGCCTCGTGAGTCGTGTTCCACTGCCCTCCAATTCAAACGCGATCAGCAAACTATCTTCAGATAACATCATCTTTCACAAACAAAAGCAGAAATCCTGAAACAAGTGGAAAACCCACACTTGTTTAAAACCATATCCCATCAACTATCTCTAAGCAACCTTGGAACAACCTGCAAGTAAGAGAAGAAACACCCGATAGAGCAAAGAAGTAAAAACAAAATAAAATAAAAATAGAAGAAAACGATAGTATCGGGTTGCCTCTCGGAAAGCGCTAAGTTTACTAAAAGTCTTCAGCCAGACTTACTCCCGAAACCTCAATCAAGAGGCTTCTCCTTGATCCTCTTCCCATCGATTCTCCTCAACACTCTCCTCTTAAAACTAGTTGGGAAGAAACTAATTTCCAAACACATGTAGGCCCAAAAATACGCATTCAGCTCGATCCACCCATTATTAAAATTTTGAGAATATGACCAGTTCGACACACTTTGATTCCTGATCCCAGATATCTCCCTTCTTAGGGATCTTGATTTACGTGGCGATCCATGAACAACTATTTCTAAAAACATATCCGCTTTACCGTGTAGACGTGGATGATCTTTCACAATCAGATGCAGTTCATTATTCTTCAATTTTTCAGATATCTCTTGTGATTCCTCTTTGACAGTTTGTTTCTTAACTGGCTCCCCGAATAACAAAACTTCAAGCTCCTCAAGATTTCTTTCAGGGTTAAAATCACTCTCATCAACATCGGCTGAACCCACCAAATCTTCACCAAATTCATCCCTAAACTCGTCTTCCCAAGAGGGAATACGATCCTCTGTCTTATCCTGCAACCCAACATACTCAAACTTGATCGTCGGCTCATAAAATTGTATTTGATACTTTAAGCATCGCCGAAAATCATCCATTATATCTGAAAGTGGTGCTTTTGGATTAATGCCATGGGTGACACGTAAAACATCGTATAATATCTCTTATGGATGTGGTATGTGATCCATCATTGCGCCAGATGAGTCTTTACAACCGATAATATTCCCCATCTTATGATACACCACACAGAATTTAGGCTGATAGCTGTTTTTATCTAGGTGGTCCATAATTGCCTGTATTTCTGACTCCCATATAGTTAAACCTCTTTGATATTTATGAGGATTTCCTTCAACTCTGTCCCCGTAGATTCAATCCATGAAGATCACTGCAAAGATAAACTTAAACAGAAAAGGATCACGAGCACCAAATAGTAGTTGTAAGGCCCCGTCACCGGTAACCCTACTTTCGTGTTGGATTTACTCATAAACGCAGTTCTAAATATCAGAGTTAATTAAAACATTCGCGGAATTTAAAAACTTTCATAAAACATTTCATAACAAAACACGTCTTGTCTTAAAACATCATTTTGTCTTTCAAAATAAACGAAACATTAAACTTAAACGTCTTGAGTCTTTCGATGCCAGCCTCTTATTCAGTGCCACGTGTCTCCTCAAGCGAGCTGCCTCATCCTACTCACCTGCGTGCATACTAAAAGTCAGCTACGCTGAGTGAGTTCTAGTTAATCATACACTATAAAATACACATAAACTTATATTCTTTCATTCATACTTTCATACTTTCATTCATACCTTCATTCATACTTTCATTCATACTTTCATACTTTCATTCATATTTTCTTTACATACATAATCCTACGTTTAAAGAGCCTTTCGCCCTATAACCTCACAGATATTATAAGGGTCTGGTCCCTAACATCACAGATATTATAAGGGTCTGGTCCCTAACATCATAGATATTATAAGGGTCTGGTCCCTAACATCACAGATATTATAAGGGTCTGGTCCCTAACATCACAGATATTATAAGGGTCTGGTCCTTCTTTCCTCGAATATTAGTAGGGTTCGGTTCCCTAGTTCTCGAATATTAGTAGGGTTCGATTCCCTCTTCGTTACCATACAACCATACATCATACCTCGAGTATTATTAGGGCTCGGTACCCTTTTCGTAACCATACAACCATACAACCATCATTTCCTTCTTTTATTAACTTTATTACGTTCATACACATAAGCATACATATCATACTTACCTTATACATAGCGTTACAACCTGACAGTACATGCAATATCCGAAGATCGTTCACGTACCATCAAGCAATTATTCATACATATCACATCATTCACATAAGGCATACACTTATCTCTTAGGATAAGCGTATTAACAAACATATCGAGTATGCACACAGCCCCGAAAGCATAACACATAAATGGGGCTAGAACTCACCTGAACACGGTTACGTTCACCGTTAATCGTAATCCCTTTCTTCAGTAGTGCACGGCTGACTGTATAACAAGTATACGTATCAATTAACTATCACTTCTCATATTGCATTTCTATCTTTATATGACCCACAACGAACGGGGGTCCGGGGGCAGCGCCCCTGGCAGCGGGGTCTAGGGGCGGCAGCCCCTAGCAGGGTCCAAGGGGCAGAGCCCCTGGCTGGGGTCGAGCTGCCAGGTCAGCTTGGAAAAATTTTATTTCCATTAACTGTCTTAACACATTTTTCATTAGGTTTTTTAATTTATTTCCTAATCGAACTTGACTTTAAGCGAAGTTAAACCTTAGGCGAACTTAGCTTTAAGCGAAGTTAAACCTTAAGCGAACTTAGCTTTAGGCGAAGTTATCAGTTAGGCGAACTTGGCCGTAAGCGAAGTTATCAATTAGGCGAACTTGGCCTCAGGCGAAGTTACCAGTTAGGCGAACTTGGCCGTAAGCGAAGTTATCAATTAGGCGAACTTGGCCTCAGGCGAAGTTACCAGTTAGGCGAACTTGGCCGTAAGCGAAGTTATCAATTAGGCGAACTTGGCCTCAGGCGAAGTTATCAATTAGGCGAACTTGGCCGTAAGCGAAGTTATCAATTAGGCGAACTTGGCCTCAGGCGAAGTTATCAATTAGGCGAACTTGGCCTCAGGCGAAGTTATCGCTTTGAAGGCGAAGTTATCGCTTTGAAGGCGAAGTTGCCCAGTTCAGCCGCTGTTTGGTTTCTATCAAGCATTTTTGGCGATTTTAACAACCTTGTTATGGTTCAACATCACCCACTACGTTCCCCAACCGTTTTCGGTCGTTTATACACTTTAAAGCTTGGATCTTTAAACTTCAAAGATCAAGAATCATACCTTTTTGTGCTTGTTTAGATCTCGTTTAACTTGTTTAATCACAACTAATCGTTCTCTCTCTCTCGGATCTTGTTCGTTCCTCTCTCGGCAGCCGGCCGTATGGCGGTGATGTGGTGTGTGTGTGTGTGTTTTGGAGTGTGTTAGAGAATAAGATGGAATGAGTGATGGTTTAGGGTTTAGGGGATATTTATATCCCTTAAAGCCCATGGACCTAAGGCCCATTCTCATTTATCCCATCTCAATTAATCTAAGTCCATGATCCGCTCCTTACACGATATTAATTAATCAATAACGCGAAATCACTAAACATAACTTTCTTTATTCAACATTAAAATTTTAGGATGTTACAGTAGTAAAATAAAAAAATATATATATTAAAGAAAACTAAACTAATTAAAAGAAATTAAACTAAACTATATTAACCTAACTCCTACGACTCAAAACAAATTATAAAAAAATAAAAAGAAAAACTACTTAGACTCCTACGACTCAAACGAAAATAAAACAAATAGCACGTATGTAGCAAATAAGTCCAAGTAACGCTAATAACGCAATTGCCAAGAGTCCCCGGCAACGGCTCCAAAAACTTGATGTGCTAAAAGTAGTCTAATATTTATTAACTATAAATAAGCTAATCTAGACACTAAGTAATAATTCTAGACTCTTAACTTAACTAAAACTACTAACTGGCAAGTGAACCGGTCGACTCTAGTACAGCTAAGTAAGTCCGGATATCGAACCCATGAGACTCTTTAAATTACGTAAAAAAACTAGACTAGACTCAACCACAGACACGACTATTTATTAATTATTATTGGGGGGTTTTACTAAAAACTAATATTAAATTAATATTAAAACTAGTTAATAAAACATAAATCAACTTAAACCTAGACTTAATTCAGATGATGACGAACAACCACCTACGCTAGAATCCCTAATGCATCAATTATCAAATGGTTGGAAAATGCTAAGTTATGGAACCGGCATCTTAAACTATTCACTTAATGGGAAACTGAACAGGACCCTTGACCCTTCTCAAGAAGACACCTATGAAGTCCTAATAAGCTATTAAAATTACCGGTTTTAATTAGACTCCCTTACGGTCGCTAATTTATTTTATGACAAGTACCTCTATAAGAAATCCTACCTTACAGTGCGGAAATCAAAGGTAATTTAAAGAACTCACTTGACTCGCTAGACAACGTTAATTAATCAAACTTAGACGGACTCCTTACGAAGAACTAAATCTAGCAATCTTAATCAACAAATATCTAACAATAACCTATCACCTTACAGCTTTTTAGGTTAGCAACCCACTTTTATTAGATTGACTAATAATATTATTCCTATGATCTTACTGCAAATCAATCATAAACTAGTCAAGAACACACAGTAAATGACCTAAAAAAATCCTATTATATGACATACAATCACCAAGGATAATGTGGAATAATAAAATTCATCAAACAAAAACCAAGCACACATATGCATCAATTAAATAACTATAAACCTCTTACTTAATCATAAACCATAGATGAAAACAAAATCCAAACCAAAATCTAAAGTCAACAAAAGTTCATCATTAGCCTAGGCGGTCTAAGGGTTTAGCCAACAACCATACTAAAGAACAAAAGAAATAACTTGGTTCAAATAATGAATTCATAAAGATAACAATAAATTCAAACCAATAATAATGATGCTTGGTTGAGTAGGTGTTGAACCGAAGGCTCTATGCTCTAACCAAGGTGCTCAATTCTCTCTCTTCGCGTATACCATGTTAGCAGCTCTCCTTCCTGTTTACGTCTGTTGATTAGGGTACTCCTACCCTCGTCACGGCAGCCTCCCCTCCAATTATAATAATCAAACTCTTGTTTTTATATGACACTTTCTATTATGGCTTTTTCTCCAAGTCAAAGGGTTCAATCTTTTCCTTTTTTTTCTCGTGGCTTTGTAAACAAGATTTCCAACCTTTTGAACTTTCTTTTATTTCTGTATTAAACAAACATAAAGTTTGTAATATATGCATAAATTAAAATTCATATGCAAATAATTCGTCTACTTTAACTGATTACATGATATTGCAACTTTTATTTTTAAATCAAAGTGTTTTAATACTAATAATATCTAGGAATATATAAAACTTGTGAATTAACCCGTCGCGATGCGACGGAGTTTAGCTGACAATTAATCCTTTTCACATCGCGACTGGGGCCCCTTCATCACGTCTCATGCTATCAATACAATGACAAAAAAGTAATAAAGGCTACAATCCTTTTAAGAACCAAATCTAACTCACAACATTCATGGATTTGAAATCCATGATTGCCTCACACAGCAAACACATTTGACATGTTTGCATAATCAAATGCAATACCTACTTTGAAGCATAAGTCAATGATAGAACCCATTATGTGTTGTTTGATATGCTCCTAGTTGGATCTAAATCAAAATAATTGATTTGTCAATATAAATAGCATAAAACATTAATGAATACAATAAACGATATCAAACAAAAACAGGTGAATATGATTTCTTCAGTTTACTATCTATGATGTAAGAATATCATAATTCTGAATAATTATATGTATCACATAGATGTTATGCAAATAATAACAAATACAAAGAAGCAATCATACCAAAACACATTCGCGCGATGAATCGGATGGCAATTCCAAGTCAATATCGATAGAGACATCGGTGTTCCTCAATGTTTTAGGGGACATTTGTTTCTTTGGCTTTCCACAGTCACTAATCGTTGTCGTCTTCCCCATGGAATCCCACCATAACCGGCATGTTTACAACCAAAACAAAAGCGTCAACAATAAATTCATATAGACACTCGAGGCTCGGAAATGATAACCCATTGTGCCTTGCCAAAGCAATGAAGATTTGTATGACCATCATAACCTTCCAAAATTTTAAGTTCTGATTTATGTCGTAACACCTCTAAGATAATTACGTTATTTGTCTTAAATCCGAAAAGACAAATATATTGTATATCTAAAGAGTCTAAAAACATTTATTAAATGTTATAACACAAGATAGAAAATAAAATCACTCAAACTAAATACACGTGTCTGGATCCAAACATAATCGACAAGTAACAGATATGCTATGCGTCAGTTTCAAACCATATCTTCATTGGGCATAGTTCCCGGAGATACCGTTGAATTTTGTGTATGTTTGTGGTACACCCCAGGGGACAGGGCAGAAGTCCTGCTTCGCTGTACAAAAAACTATATTTGTGTTTTAATAATATTTCAAAAAAAATAAATTGTAGTCAACGATTCACCAACAAATCGCTAACGTATTTTCAAACTGTTTGACAGGAAATCAATAAGGTTAGACCAAACATGCATGACATGATAGAATTTTGGAGATATAGTAACTAAATATTATCTAGTGGCTCAGACGTTTGAATTTATAAAATGATGTAAATTATAATTTTACAGACATGCTTTATAATATCAAGCAGGTATTTAAATCTTGAGATTTTATAAAAGGGATAATATATCAAAAGACTTCCACTAAAACAACGCAACTCTAATATATTTACAAAAGAAAAACGGTACAAACTATTGGTCATATGTATAGGCCCTTAAGGCCAGGTGTAACAAAACCACCCATTTTAAATGAGTGGGTAAGTGGTTAGGCATATATATACCCTGGTTGAACAACTATGGTGAAATCATTTTGTTGTTCGCGATGATAAACGGAAAAGATTCAAGATAGAACAATCATTTAGTTTTGGTGTTTTAAAAGTGTATTGGCCTAGTTTGACTTCATGAACTTTTCTTTTTGAACAAAAGACGACCAAATACATCCGTGGTCACAAACAACGCTAGGTAGCCCAAGTCTATCATCTCATGTTCTAGGGAAAACCCGATGTTCGAAGGCCTATTACTGTAAAACCCGACTAGAATCGGATTCAAACTTGAGACCTTGCTATTTTTAATTCAGATTTATCCTCCAATACCAGATGCCCTAAACTCATTGACGTTTGACTCCATGAACTAAGATGAGATATTTGGAATAAAGATCCATAATTCATTTTCCCATATTCTTATGAAACTAGGGTACAGGCCCGTGTTACACACGGGTGGAAAAACATGTCAACTGACATAATAAATTTAAACAACAAATTCAAACACACAAAACATTTTCAACTTTCGGACCAAAACGTTATCCATTTACAATGTCTAGATATTAAGAGTTTAAAGTTACAATAAGTTAGTGTACACCAACCATAATAAAAACACATCAACAAAAGACCTTAACATGTTCTTTCATATTAAACCATCATCAACTTCTTCAAATATTCTAACAAAATAAACTCATTTTGCTTCACCATCTGAAAATTTAAAAAAACAATATCATCCAAATTAAATATACCATTAAAATAATAACATGTTTAATAATGATAGCCCGTGTTACACACGGATGAAAGTTATAATAAAAGTAAAAAAATATTACATGTAATATGTAAATTGATTTATATTATATAATGATTTTATTTATGACTTTTATAATAAGTTTTTGATATATTTATACACTATTAATTTTAAATTATAATTTGCAAACCAAACAGTGGTTTTTGATTTATTTTAAAACAAAACATTCATACCAATATTATTATACGTTTTATGTGTATAAAAATAATTTTTAAAATAAAATGTTGTCACATATTTTTAGTAAGATTAAATATTTTTGTTAATTAGATTGCATAAAAAATTTGCTTTAAAATATTTGATTTTAATAATTTATATAAATAATTTTGAATGAATAGTAATGAAAGTTTTCATTCTATTTTAAGAAAATATTTATTTTATAGTATAGGCATATTAGATTTAAGTTGTAAATATTATTATGATTGTATTAGTTACGAAATTTTAGTTACATTATAATGTATAATTATAGTTATTATGACGTGGACTTAATTGAAAGAAAAAAATTAAGAGTATGATAACTTAATATTTTTTAAAGATTGATAAGTTGATTATGCTCATTGTAGAAGACTATTACAACAAGTAACTTTAATGTCTATAAATATGTATACACAAATTTTAAAAGATTGTTCCAAGATTTTAGCACATTTGACTTTTAAAAGTATTATTTACAAATGTATAAATTATAGTTAATAGTTTTCAAATATACTAACATAATTAATACTGGAAATCAGTAATTAATTCGTTATTGATATAGAGTGTTTAAATTTTAAATATAGACTCATGATTTTGTCAATTGTTACGATTTCATAGATTAAACTGATATATTATTTGAAAAATTATTGAATATGTAACACGGATGTTAGCGATAGATTTGTGGCTATTTAATAATAAAATTAAAAAAACTGATGGTGCAAGGTTAAAACAATATATTTAATCCTTAACAGCGAGTTCGTCAATTCATGGTTTTGAGAAATCAGAGTAAATGTGCGTAAGTTTTTTTATCGCATGTTACAACTAGTGTAACCATGAATGATTTTACATACCTCAAACTGCAACCACAATTAGAGTTAAAAATATAAACGCTAATCAAACTATGATAAATTTTGCATACCTATTGGATAAATTTGTGACACTGTAATTGTTTAAAATCCATTCACATAACATCAAACACTTAAAAAGTTTTTATCAAAGTTACAGCCACAAAATATGAAAATTAGGTAGCCATGATCTCAAATCATTGAAATGATTGAACCTCAAGCTGCAATAAAAAATGTAAATGTAAATATCAACTTTTAAAGATCTAATGATAAAAGAAAATGAGATCTGCAATTAACTCTAAGATAGCATATTAATCGAAATCAAAAAAACCTAATATTATACAATTTAGTTAACAAAAACAAAAATGAAAATCAATAACAACAATGAGTTCGAAATAGAATGAACAGATCTCGAACCTTTTGTTTAAGTTCTCAAATGCTCCATCGGTTACCTGACCTCCAAACACCAGTTTATTGATCCCATCCAAAGGTTGCATTCAATCAATCACAATATTTTAATGCAAAACATTCAACAACAAATCATCAATTTCAAAAGTTAGGTTAAAAACTGAGACTCACGATACTGAAAGAATCAGGTCGTTACTAGTGCATACCTATTGTGGTTCGATAAAGACGACCAAAATCGCTTGTTTTAGGCAAATAAACCCTAAACACAACCCTTAATTACGACCATAACATGTTACCGTCGGTGATTGATTTGGGTTCCTGGAATCCGTTTGTTGCGTGAGGGAGAAGAAGAGGAGAATGTTTGATTGAATGCTAGAGTTTTATTATTTTGATTTAAATATGATGATGGTTGTATTTGAAAACAATTGGGTATATATTCTTACATTTAAATCGGGTCATGAGTTATAAAAAATATAAATGGGTTCGTACTTTTTCTATAGTTTAAAGGAAACATTGATTAAATAGGAAACTACACACATGACATCTATGTGACATCCTATATGAATGCCCTAGAATTATGCCATGTGGAACATATGTATTGTTTTAATATATTAGTAAGACTAGTTTGAGGCCTGTGTATTACACGGATAATTGTTGAAAATTTTAAACTTTGACCATTAAAGTTGAAAGTAGTGATTCTTATTTATAATCGTTGAAAGTAGGGCTGCCACTTTTACCCGTAAACTGAAACCCAACCCAAGAAAACCTGTACCTGAACCCAAACTAACCTGACCCTAGAAACTCGAACCCAAGAAAATACTAACCCGAACCTGAACCGAAATAATTCGGGTTGGTTCTTGGGTCCGAATTCTAGGTTTCGGGTCAACCCGAAAACTTTTAGTTTTAAAATCATTTGTTTTTTTAGGTATTAAAGGCTAAGCCTTAGCTGGTGACGTTATCAGAATTTAGTCCAAGTCGATTGTTCTCATTCCACATATTATGAATCGAATGTTTATTGTTTATTATTTTGAATATAAACCATAATAAACACTTTAATTAACACTTCAAAATTCACTAATCGTCTCTTGTCAATCCATTTGGAGAATACTTATTATATGTAGTAATGGACTTAGTTGGAATAAACTTATTAATTGAATGTCATATATTGAAATGACTTAAAAGATAAGGACCATATATGAAAATTGGTTGAAAAAAAGATGAAGAGGACTATAGTGTTGACAAATAGCAAAAATTATAGGTTTTTATTAGAATAGATTCGTTTTTGCCAAAAAGAAAAAAGAAAAAAAGAAACTTAAAAGGTGGATAAAACCGGATATTCTCTTGGCCCATCAACCAGGGCTAATTCCGTAACTTGACAGCTACAAATTCCTGTACGTCAATTTGTAGTAAAAGCCAATCACCGTCCAGCACGTCATACCTCATGACACGCCAAACCAACGTGTCCAAACGCAATTCGCCCACGTCAGCTTGTGGCCTATTTCCCAATTAAAAACTCGACCACGCATAATTACCGAAATACCAGCAACCTTATAAAAACCCTACGATCTGTTTCTTTCTTTCTTTCAGTAGCTGCATCACTCTCTCTCTCTCTTCTGACTCATGGCGACACAGCGAGCCCTCATCTCTCTACTGCTGCTGCTCCTTTCAGTAGCGTCTGCTAAAGTCTTCTTCGAGGAACGTTTTGACGGTAATATTATCGATGACCTCGGCTTTTATATTAATTTGCTGCATTTTGAATTCAGTTTGACCCAATGTATATGGATCCGTGTTGTTTACGGTAACCGGATCATTTTGGATTCGATTACTTAGGTTTTAGCGTAATCGTTGACGTTAATTGACGCGTCATTCGAGTTTGATGACAATTTGTTGAATATGAACCTATTTTCAGCCTTTTAGCTTAGACTGAGTTAATTTCAACGTCATCTGTGACGATTAGTTTGTTTGTTTCGTTTCAATCTCTATTTCTAAAGCTCGAGCTTGGCTCGTTTGCACCCCTAGGCTATAGCGATTTACATCCTGTGTGAATTGAGGTGAAATGGAATTCGTTTAGCATAATCATTGACGTTACTTGATTTCAACGGAGATTGATGATTTATCGGATATGAACTTGTTTTAAGTCTAGATACTATAGTGACTTTATTTTAACTGATCTGTGACAATTGAGATGAAATGAGAAGGTTATGGTACTTTTTGGGTTGGTGTTTCGATGATTTACTTCATTCGAAGCTCAGTTTGAGTGCCTATATGCTATGTGAAGCTTTCTGTTCATGTATAAGTAGATATTTTCTTGAATTAGTTGACTTCAAATTAGTGTTTCACCAGTTTAGGAGAGTTCTTGGTTTATTTCTATTTATGATATGATCTTACAGCAGTACATCTCCCATATTTCCTGTGTTGATAACTATTAAACTTTCGATTTTGCCTCCTTTAAGAAATTGGCATCTTTATGAAGATAAATAGTACAACCTCTAGGCAAAGAAGAATTAATAAGCTTTCAGCATCTGGTCTGTGCAAAATTTAGGGTCATGATTTTTTTAGGTTTAAGAGGAAGATTTAAACTTAATTTTCTTTTTAATATTACTTCTACTTTGATGTTCAATTCGTCATTGTTTCATTTGTTTTGGTTGCTTTAAATTTACATTTGTGATTTCATGAAATTTCATCAGATGGATGGGAAAGCCGGTGGGTTAAATCTGACTGGAAGAGAGATGAGGACATGGCTGGGGAATGGAACTACACCTCTGGTAAATGGAATGGAGATGCCAATGATAAAGGTAACCTTTTTACCCAATTGTTTTGAAGAATGTTTCTGTAAGTTACTTAATTTTATAAGTTACTGACAAACTTTTTTCGTTTTCCTTGATCAATAGGTATACAGACAAGCGAAGACTACAGGTTTTATGCAATCTCAGCTGAATACCCTGAATTCAGCAACAAGGATAAAACATTAGTTTTCCAATTCTCTGTTAAGCATGAGCAGAAGCTTGATTGTGGTGGTGGCTACATGAAATTGCTCAGTGGTGATGTGGATCAAAAGAAATTCGGTGGTGATACCCCATACAGGTTATTTACATATACAACTCCTGCCTTTAAAGTTTCATATATACTTTCATGCTATTATTATTTCTTATGGCTTGATGTTTATTGTAATTACAGTATCATGTTTGGACCTGATATTTGCGGGTACGCTACAAAGAAGGTTCATGCAATTTTTACATACAACGGGGAAAATAAATTGATCAAGAAAGATGTTCCTTGTGAAACTGATCAACTTTCACATGTTTATACTTTTGTTCTCCGGCCTGATGCTACCTACAGTATCTTGATTGATAATGTAGAGAAGCAAACAGGAAGTTTGTACTCTGACTGGGATCTTCTCCCACCAAAGCAGATAAAGGACCCCGAGGCTAAAAAGGTAAATTCACACACGCACACATATTCTTTCTTGCATTGCTAACTCATATTCCTGTTTGTTATTTTAGCCTGAAGACTGGGATGATAAAGAGTTTATTCCCGACCCTGAAGATAAGAAACCCGTGGTAATAAAATATTAAAAATTGATTCCCTCTATTAGATCCATGGAAATCCAACCCTGAATTGTTATTCTTAATCTAATTTTAGGGTTATGATGACATCCCAAAGGAAATTCCTGATCCTGATGCCAAAAAGGTATACGTTTTTCTTTCATGGATTCTGGTTCAGCTGATATAGCTAGGTTTGTAAACGAACCGAACGAACATGAACGTGTTGGTGTTCGTTCATTTACCAAC
The DNA here is from genome assembly GCF_021521415.1 of Bidens hawaiensis. Lineage (NCBI taxonomy): Eukaryota > Viridiplantae > Streptophyta > Magnoliopsida > Asterales > Asteraceae > Bidens > Bidens hawaiensis. The sequence continues at coordinate 178,176 of NW_027494416.1, read as the reverse complement.
TGAACAAATGGTCTAATAAAAAAGCAATTAAACGAATAAGGTTTCTTGTCCGTGTTCGTTTGTTAAGAAACTGAACATGTTTTGTTAATAGTATAAACGAAGCAGATGAACATAATTGAACATAGGTGAAGGATTACTGAGTGAACACCAATTAAAGTAAATAGGAAATCATTATTGGCCTAAAAGTTAATAAAACTTGACGAAGTTGTAATTGGAAATACCTTAATTTCACAAACTATAATATGCTTAGCCTAAAAAGTTAAGTGAATATAAAAACCAACCGAAACGAAAATCCACGAACATAAACTAACGAACGAGGCATGTGTTTCTGCATGTTCTATAAATGAACAAAAGAATTTTTTTCATGTTTGTTCGTTTATTAAATAAACAAACATAAACGAAACTTCCCGCCGAACGGTTCATTGAACGTTCGGCTCATTTACAGGCCTAGATATAACATATCATGATTGGTTAATTTTTTTATACATTTCAGCCAGAAGATTGGGATGATGAGGAAGATGGCGAGTGGACGATCCCAACTATTCCAAACCCAGAATACAAAGGCCCATGGGAAGCAAAGGTTTGTGGATTAAATGATTAACATTTAAATTATATATATATATAAACGTTACATAAGCTTGTTTTCGACTGGACAGAAAATCAAGAACCCGAACTATAAAGGGAAGTGGAAGGCACCCAAGATTGACAACCCAGGTTTCTGTCATTTCATGTTTGAAGTCGTTAGAGATGTATAATCATATATAATATCTACTTGTAGTTTGTACTGATGATGAATCTTTTATATATATAGATTTTAAGGATGACCCTGATCTGTATGTTTTCCCCAAGTTGAAGTATGTTGGCATTGAACTATGGCAGGTAATTATTTATCGAATGCATTAATTATTCATTTTGTGAGAACCGAATGCTCATAAGTCACAATTATTTTTCAGGTGAAATCTGGAACTCTGTTTGACAATGTGTTGATATGTGATGATCCTGAATACGCAAAACAAGTGGCAGAAGAAACATGGGGCAAACAAAAAGATGTATGTTTTGCTGTTTTTTTGTAATATATCTATCTACTTAATATTTTTTATATTTATTTTTCTTTATTTAGGCTGAGAAGGCAGCGTTTGAAGAGCTAGAAAAGAAACGTGAAGAAGAGGTACGATGATCATCTTTGCGTATTGCTCTGGTACAACATTACTATAAAGGAACATAAATGAACGTTCACGTATGTAAATGAACGAACGGAACATATCTTCACGGTTTTTCATTTAAATAAATGAACAAAAACTTTTGTTCATGTGAGTTCATTTATTAATAAGCGAACTTTCTGCCGAACGGTGCAGTGAACAATTTGCTCATCTACAAGCCTATTGATAACTTGAGGTGTTCAAATAGTTTTGTCGCTCGTTTGAAATTCGCTCGAAAAGAGCTCGTATCTAAATGAGCCAGGCTGGCTCGGCTTGGTTTCTAAACAAGCCGAGCCCGAACCAAGATTGGCTCGGCTTGTGGTTCGGTCTAAACCGGATTGTGGACTCACTCGTTAGCTCGTTTAAATTAAACCCCAATATTTTAAAATACGTAATAATATTAAAAATAATAATAACATAAATATAAGTTGAACAATAATAATGCATATAACACGCCTCTCGATCTTTATAAGATTTTGGGAAAAAAACAAAGTTAGTACATATAATAGTATAAATTTTCTTGTTTATAAGATTTGTATTATGTGTATGTTAAAAGAATAGTATTTTTTTTTGTCTTTTATATATCAATATTCGTAAAAGACCAATAAAAGGCATTAACAAGCAGGCTCGATAGGCCATGGGCTGGAGCTCAAGCTCTTAACTAGCCGAGATTGAATTTTAAGCTCGTCAAAATAAGCGAGACGAGCCGGTTCGTTTGAGTTTGAGTTCGAGATTTCCCTGACTCGCTTCGGCTCGTGAACAGAGTTAGATAACTGGTTAAATATGTAAAGTACGCTTGGAAGTCTCAAATGAGGTTTCATTTTTAATGACATTGTTGTTTTTACATCTTTTAGTTTTTATTAGGGATTACTCCATAAGTTAGTAACCACGTTTCAGCTTTGTTGTCACTGAGTTTTGTTTTTATATCCTATAGTTTTTATTAGGGATTATCATATATTTATTACATTCCAGTATCATTAAAATATAAAATATAAATAATTAACGTTAGACAAAAAGGTGTTGACTGGTCTACCCACCATGACTGATTGACCGTTTGTTTCACTTCTCAGGAATCAAAGGATGACCCGACCGATTCTGATGTAAGTGTCCCAATCCCTCACTCTTTTTTTATTATTTTTTTCTATTGTTGTTTATAATGGCAAGAATTATTAAATTTGATAAAATGTGGTTCAGGCTGATGAGGATGAGGGCAATGAGAGTGATGATGCTGGTCATGATGATGATGAGGAAGGAGCAGATGATAGTGATATCAAGGTAAGTTTATTTTATAATTTTAATTTCTGATTTTATATTTTATAGCTGGGTTTATAAACTGATCTGTTTTTATAATATATTATTTTATGCAGGATGAGCTATAAGTTTGGGATATTTTTGTTTTATAGTTTGTGTTGTTAGGGCTTGGGATGGATGGTATGTTCTTTTATGTCTATGTTATCAATTACCATTGGAAGAGTGCTAGAAAGAAAAACAGGAACAATGTTTTTCAATTAAAAGGCCCACTTGACTTTCACATTTATATTCATCTTCTAAACCATATCTTTAGCGTAGTTTGAAATTTTATAACCGGATCGAACAAAATATTTGACGTTAAACCAAACCAATAATTGACTTGTTGAACAGTTTCAACATTTTTAAAGCGAGCAGCATAGAAATGAAAATAGATGAGAATGCGTTATCTTATGTTGACTATAATGGGTTCTTACGTATAGCCTTTGTAACCAGAGGGCTGGCAACAAGGTGAATAATAAAGGTGTGGTGTTCCTCTCTAATTAATTGGTTAAGGGTTCTCGTGATGAAAATTGGTGTAGATCTAGTGTGTGGGGGCTGTATATATGGGACCGACAATGTACAAGCAAACAAATCATAAGGAATTAGACGGTGACAATTATGTAAATAACTACATCCTCTTTTTCTTTTTCAACCCTAACTTCAATCACGTTAAAACCTCAAATTCATCCCATAACAGATTTCTCTCAAAACCGTCTACACTTATCAAACAATTTCCCCATTTCAGTCAAAAAAACACCAAACATAAACTTAAATAAAATAATGATAATAATAATAATAATGACATGAGGTTATAGAAGAATAAAAGTTGAAAAGAGTAAATGAAAGTACGATCGGACAAAAACTAAAGTTCAGGCGCCTGTAGAGGATATTGATTTCTTCCCTGTGGAGGTAGGATTCCTCCAAGGGTCAACATTGAGCACTTTATTCTTTGCGATCGTCATGAATGAGCTGTCAAAGTCGTTTCAAGAGATGGTCCAGTGGTATATGCTTTTTGCATATGACATTGTGTTAGTCGCTGAAACTAAACATAGCCTCAATGTGAGGCTAGAAGAATGACGTGCAGCTCTAGAGGACAAAGGATTAAGGATTAGTCGTGTAACATCTCAAAAATACTCCATCTAAGTTTAGGCCAGAAGTGCCAATCTTCAAAGTTCAAGGGCTTAAATTAAAAACTCTAAAATTTAAACCTTTGCTACGCGAACGAGACATGCAAAACTCCTCTGCGCTATGCGAAGGAAAGCGCACAGGATCCGATATAGCAGTTACTTCACGCTACGCGAAGAAGATCTTCACGCTACACGAAACCAGAACAAAATCCAACTGATGTGGACCTACCTAAAAGACTGTACTTTGATGCCAGAACAAAATCAATGAAAGTTATCACGAACAGTGGTGATTTAAGGCAATTGTTTTCAAAGATGATTTTCAAGATTTCAAGAAAGAACAATGGGAGGAATCGGCAAGAATGAATCTTTATGACTATGAAAACACACACAGGTTTGCAGGGCAACAAAGGAATGAGCTTTCCAAATATTTGAAAGATCAATCCAGGAAATGATTTCCTTTGTTGAATAAGAAGAGGAAGCTGGAACAATCGAACTTTGAAAGAACCAAGAGGCAGAGGAAGAGGATGGATATTGTATAAACTGAAGCTTCATACAAACAGAAGACCAAATATTTCAATCCTCTTGCCAACATTAAAGAGTGCTTAAGTATGAGGCAGTAGATGAACATGCCAAATTATGAGGTCCAGAAAAATGGAAGGAATTATGATGGACTAGCCCTGGGCATCATTGAGCATGATACAGAATTGGAGTTTCTTTATATGGAGGATTTAGAGGAGATAATCAGATGAAATCTGCCTTCTCGACATCCACATCATAGGGAGATCTCCTTATTTCAAGAGAAAGCTGCTGCAGTGGTATTTGACAAGAAGAAAGATGTCAAAAGCTCAAGAAGATGAAGACTTTTTATCTTTCTGTTAAATTTATTTTGTAATGTCCTTGTGAATGAATTCTCATATGTAAATTTTTCATTAAGTTATGTAATTTTGCTTTCTGAAAATTTGATGTGTATTTTGAAAAGTGTATGTAACTAATAGGTTTCTGGTGCAGTTGAGTGTGTTCCAATCTAGGGGAGATTGTTGAGATGAGAAAAGACTTAAGGAAGATTGGAATCTTCTCAACCTCCTTGAAAAGTGGCTAAGTATTGAAACCGAGCAAACTTAGGCCTTCCAGGAAGCTTAAACTTAGTCAAGCCAGGTATTTTGCTCTTCGAGCAAAGTTATCTTATGAAATTCTTCTTAAGTGTTATTTTGTAACACCCCGGCTAAAGCGAAAACACTTAAGCGTGACAACAAATTTCTCGAAACACATGTGACACTATTAAGTGACAATATTATTATTAATTAATTTAAACATCAAGTACACAAGTTTGTAACAAGAAATACAAGGAAAAATATAGGAACAATTAACAACTTGTTCATTTATTAATATAACCTAACTTCTAGTGTCCTTGTCACGACATCATTCTCTAAATAAGGTGCCTGTAGCATATATATAAAATAATGTCAACTAAATGAATAGTTTGTGAGTTCACACAAGTTGTGATATAGGTACATAAAATCATACAATTCCATGAACAAGTGTAAATGAGCAAGTAAGGTCCTTTCCAACTGGGCTTGTGCACCAGCGTACTCAGATAAACGCAAGTAAGGTCCTTTCCAGTTGGAATTGTGCACCAACGTACTCGGATAATGAGGCCCTTTTCCACTCATAACAACAAATGTCTTCAGCGCAGGGGAGGCGTATGATCATACTATATTGAAGTAATCCATGAGCAAGTAATTTTAAGCAAGTAACAAGTAAACACACAAGTCCATGTAGCGAATTGTAGTTTGTAAATAATGAATAAACGAAATTGTAATTTGGATAGGATATATATGCTACCCCAAAAGTAATAAAAGAGTAAAAAGGAGGTGTGAGAAACTCACCTCGAATGCGGTTTAAAATAGAAGTCACGGATTTACGTCACAAAATGTTCTACTGCCTAAATCATACAAGCACCATAAGTATTTGCTAAGCGATTCCTAGAATCCTTAGTATCCAAACAATACCACGGATTATTAAAAGTTTGACCAAAGTTTGACTTTCCGTTGACTTTGATCAAAGTTTGACTTTTCATTGACTTTTGATCAAAAGGTCCAAGTTGTTGACCGTTGACTAAAAATATTGACCGTTGACCCTAAATGTTTATCGACGACCCATTGGTGACTTTTGACCAATTATCTAGACTTAAAATAGTCATAAGATATTCATAGTCGCAACCTAATAATCGATCATGTAATTTGCAGTTAATAATTTTTCATGAAACCATATGACTAAGTCATACTTTTACCAATTTCGTTACTCATAAGTAGGACAAAAAATTTAGTCAAATATTTTCAAGTTGACCAATAAAGTCAAATTCCAATATAACACAACAATCTTTGTACGAACTACAACTATTTTTACCAAACAGCATGCTGGACAAATTTGGACAGGTTTTAAGACACCAAAACCTATTTTTCTAACTAGCCAAAACATGCAAATAATTTAACAAATAATTCCCACAGATAATATCAAGTATTAGGTACAACATAAAATGTTCTTGTAATTTTACAACACTCACAAACATCATGAAAATTCATACACTACAACAACCTATTTTTAGCTACCTTATCAGCACAACAAAATGTAAATATTTGCTAAAAATTCTATATATGTCCAATGGATGCAAGACCAATTGGATTGGATTCCTAATTCAATTTATAACATTCCAGAAGTTGAATCACGCAATTATCCATTTTAAATTACAAGTTACACAATTTACAAAAATAATCCAAAAATTACTTTTTCAATCAGAATTGCAACCCGATTTTGTAAATTCATAAAAACTAATCAAACAGAGTCCAAAAATTATGATTTTTGACTTTTTGAAGACTAGACCCAAAGTACTTGACCGTAGCATCAAGAATCAACTAAAATCACTAACATATCAACAAGGTATACAATTAACAACCTAGGTTACAAAATCTGTCAACAAGCAGATCTAAACCTATGTGCACAAAAATCATGATTTTCATGTCTATATGACCCTAAATCACCAATAAATCATTTTATAAAATCAAAACTCATGGTTTTTCATTATTAATCTAAATCCATATAGAACAAATATATATATAAAATATTCAAACTTTTATACTAAGACACAACAATCACTTTTAACTAAATCAAACTTTGATCATTCTTTATTTATCTCTATAATCCAAATCATTCGGATACAAATATCATGTTTCTAAGATAAAAACATAAATAAAAACATAAAGCAAATATATGTTAAATATGATTACCTAGTTGCTTAATCCAAAGATTCAATCACCAAAACAATACTTGTGTATGAGGATAATTTTAGAGAATTTTTGCAAAAGTGTTTTGTATGTGTGTGAGTGATAGATTTCGGCCAAGAAGGATAAAAAGGAAAGGGAAAAGTTTGATTACCAAGAGTTTTTAACTCCTTGTTGAATTAATAACAAACATTTAATCTCACTTTAAATAAAATTCAACCTTAGGTAACTTTTATATTAACATAGGTGTCATGATACAACTTTTTAAACCATTTCTATGTATTATATTGTCTAAGGTTTATTGGTCTAGCTATGGAACATAACATGTAACATATCATATAATGTAACAAGTTTAATCGTCTAACTTTCTTATAAACCACATAAGTATATAACAACTAGTCATGTAACATATTGATCATATAACACATTATACCTATCGTATAAAGTACATGTATCATATTATTATTATAACATGCAACAAGTTACTTTTGTTTAGGTCACCAACGACACGACTAACTCAAATTTATGCATACATGACACTACATGCATGAGAGTTCATTAACGTAGTTAACAGAACTAACTGGGTTTAATGACACAGTCAACAGGGGTAGACTGACACAGTCAACAAGATTTAACTGGGTTTAATTAACGGAGTTAACCTGATCACATCGGGGATTAGAAATGTTGAATGTATATTTTATTATGGAGTTGGATATTATAATATTGTTGAGTCACAAATAATTAACTATTAAGGATATGTTATTCTTAGTGAAAATACTGGATCATCTATCCATCTGAAGAACTACAGGAGTATGTAAGAATCAAGGATCCTCAGAGATTGATACTTTCAATGATTATTCTACACGTGAAGATTAATATTTATCAAGTGCAACGGCTCTAGGACTCAGTCCACCGCCTAATTCGCTACTGGACTTCTATGGCACGTGGTCAAAGGCACAAAGGAGGGGAATGGAGAAATGGCGGATTAATAGGGATTAGTTGTTAGTTGAATTTTTCTTTTCCTTATATATCGAGTTATGATCAATATTAGGTCACTTACACAGTAACATACATAATCACTAGCTTACAGCCACATACTCTAGCTCATAGTCCTCTGTATTCACACACACATAGCTATTTTTTGTATTCATTGATCATATCCTCCACCCATTGTAACCCTTTTGAAGATTAATAAATTGGTGATAGACAAGTTGTCGTCACCTGGGTTTTTTTTCCTTTAATCCAAATAAGATTAAAGGGTTTTTCCTCGCAAAAAATCGTGGTGTTCATCTCTATTATTTGTTCACATACCCATTGTTACCAAATTAACACTAAACCTTACATAACAGATTTGGATACCGGGTCCTTAATAGATTTTTGACCAAAACAAATATATACATATATTTATAAATAAAAACCGAAAATTTAAAACGGGTCGGATTTTCGGGGTTGAAAAGTAACGAATGTTACAGGACTTACAAATTTTAGAATTTTCGTCCCGAAATAAAAATAAAAATTTTAAACGAGAACTACTAATACACAGAGTTAAAATTTTAACAATTTTATACATACTTAATTAATATAAAATAACGTCGATCTTTGAATGACCCGAAAGAACGCCACAAATAGAAAATATGACAGGGACACTTATATATAGGATGTACATGTGGCATATCCACCATGCCCTTATCATATTGTATTTGTCTCGTTCCCCAAAATCATTCCAAGTTTGAGTTATTTCACACAACCGGACTTATTATATTTTCCATGCGAGAACTTTGATAATTACGTGTCGACCCATAATTACATATCGTCGGATGGTCCATATAACGTGCTCATATTATGTGGTTTTAAGACATAGACCTTAGATAAATAAATAAAATTATCATATATAACGTTAAAATTCAAAAATAATGAATTAAAAGGGTAAAAACATTGCATAACATATGGTTATACCACTCAGGCCAAGGACAACGCGAAAACACTAAGTCAAGTAAAATAAATAATCGTAGTCTGAACCAAGTAAACGATGTTGCAAACAAAATAAAAGAGGTAATCAAATTAAAGAGTGAAAACATTTGAATTATGAACATCGTAATATGCAATTGAAATAATGGGGTGGAGAATAACGTGGTAGGTAAACGTAGCATTTAACCAACGAAATATGAACATGTAAATTGATAACTCATTGGGTTTGAGAATAGCTTAGATAAACGAAACTTTTAAGTATTAAAATATCGAGATGTTTAACAAATGGGAAACTCTGAACCAATTTCAATGGAACTAGCGGCAACATTGAGATGAAATAAAGTGAGCATTACATCTGACAAACATATAAATTGATAATAACTTGAAATGAAATGGATAACGAAATATTAATATTAGAATATTGAAATCGATTAAGTTTGTGAAAAGAAACATTCCAGTAGTAACCTTGAGTTTATCAAAGTAAACAATTGAAATTTGGAAATCAAAATAAAGCATATGTTCCATTGATGAAATCAAGAACAACAAAACGGCTTAAATAAAACATCGAATGAAAGAGAAATACACGAATAAACAAAACAATTTGTGTAAAAATATAACATAACATAAACTCGGCATGTACATGGGACACAATCCCGGTTCTAAGTAAACGAATTCGTTTGGAGAGAACCGGTCACCGATAGTAAAATGTAGAAATAAAATGAAAATACGGTTTCTATTAGGTAACTAACTATGTACACATACATGTTCATAGTCCCAATTTCCACTTAACGGTTACGTTGGTGGGAAATTGGTCATAGATCCCGAGGTAACAAACGTAAACCGATTCACAAATGCGACTAGGGATGATATACGAATTTGAGTTTCGTAAAATACAAACGAATATGGATCAAAGATCAATGAACAATCGAAATAAACTTCGTAAACAATATTCTAAAGAAGTGGATATAAAAGTCGCTTTGGGTACGTCCGAAAAATATTCGTGAAGGAGAAGTCAAAGAAAAAATGTAGCTTGTGACGTTTGTCTTCTCGAGTATTGTTTTGTGGTATGAAAGTTGACGTGAGAGATGGTGCCATGATTTCTTAGCTGAAACTCATTGGCGCTAACGAAGGGGAAAGAAAGGAAGGGATATAACATATATTTTAATTTACGAAAATCGATTGTAAATCGTTATGCTTTTATATCTCCTGGTGAAATAAGATTTATTCTATTTTATTTAGGCAAAACATTTTTAACTAGGGCTAAAACTAGAGAATTTTATGAAATCTTTAACGTAAAAATAAATGTTTTCTTTTGGCCAGCGACCTAGGAAAAAGATTGTCAGATAACCTGACTTATTGAATGAAATATAGCCTCAAATGGCTTAAGACTTGTTTGAAGCATATATTTTACTTTAAATAATTTTTACTTAGCAGAATAGTTATATTATTAATAGTAGTGACAATGATGGTGATAATAATAATAAAACTCTAACAATAATAATAACAATATTGATAATGATAATGACGATGACGATGACGGTAAAAATAATAATAACAGAGATAATGAATCATTATTTTGGTTTGAAGTCATTTTTAAAGAAAATCTATTTGATTAAATACCTATAGTAACCATGGATTTGTGTTAGTAAAAGAAATAAAATATGCAAAAGAAAATATAGACGGATTTGATGAGTTTGTAAAACCTAAGTATTGAAATCGAGCAATCGAATAGAATAGACAAGGGATGCGGGGTAAAGGTATTGCATGGCGGAAACAAGTTAGGCCTTCCAAAGTTTGGCAGCTGTGCTTGGGTCACCACAATGATAGTAGGCTTGAAGCATGAGGTCAAGCATATGATTGAGACAAATGGTTGGGTACAGGTCTTGCAGATGGGTGAGTGACGTTGAGTTTCGGTAAGTTTTAGCAATAAGTGGTAATTGAATCTTCCACAAATCAACGTTTCGTGGACATAAAGTGGTGAGATTTACACATACTATACAAAGGCCATGTTTCTCTGTGAGGCTTTTCGGTTGGGTTTGGTTTGAGTTTCCAAGAATTGTGCTGGGTTAGATCGAATTTGAATTTACTATAGCGATGAAGGTGGGTGTGGTTAAACGTGGGGTGATCGGGATCGCGGAGGCCATTTGCTTAATAACTTGGATTGTCATTTTGCGGATTGAGTGCGACAACTAGGAAAACGAGAAGGCATGATACGAAACGTGAAGAATTTGCGTGACTTGGGACATAAGTATGGAAACGACTAATAGATACATCAATGAAAACAAGTAAAGAAAATAAATCGTATGAAACAAAATTTGAAATCGAAATTGGAATTCCCATTAGACGTCATGAGTTTTCACATTTAAATAAACGAAAATCTCATAAATTATTGAATAACCATATGGAAAAAGTATTAAACTTACAATAAATAGTGAAATCGAATTGAAAATCGAGTGTTTATGAACCACCATGACTTTTTAAATTTTCACTTCTAAAACATAAGGGTAAACAAATCTAGAAATAAGGTAATCGAATTGAAATTCGACCAATCATGTATCACCATGACCTTTCGAATTTTCAATTCTATAACGTAGTAGTAAATTAATAAAATAATATAATGATCGAATCGAAATTCAACCATTTATGTATCACCATAACTTTTTGAACTTTCAATTCTAAAACGTAATAGTAAAATAATAAATTAATCGTGTTGAAATTCGGTTATTACCTTTCAAACTTTTAAAATTTTAAACCGTAAATGGATGTATAAATAAAGAAAACGAGTCAAAAAATTTCTAAACTTAACTATTCTCGTATCAAAATGCTTAATTAAATCGAACTGAAAGTTGAGTATTCGTGTATCACCACGACTTGACAGACTTTCAGTTAAAACATATTGTAAAACATAAAGAGTCGGACGTCAAATGTCGCATAAACCATCAAAAACTGAAAATCGAAAATCTGATTATTGAACATCCTTGAGAATCTTTACACCAGGCATAAGCCTTGGACTTGTGTGTGCTTTGTGTAATTGAAGTAATTGAAATATCAGTATAATAGTATCAAATAAGTGCTTTGAACAATCAAATAGGGCCCACATAAATACTAACATGCAACCCTAATGTAAGGCCCCGTTACCGGTGCCCTACTTTGGACGTTGGGTTTACTCATCAACATAGTTCTAATCATCAGAGTTAAATACAACATTCGCGGAATAATGATAACTGTCAACCATTCATTACAAATATTCATAACTTGTCTTTTCAAAACATAATTAAAACATAGTATTAACTATTAAAACATCATGACAAATCTTCATATGCCAGCCTCCTCAATCTTGCCATGTGTCCCGCTCAAACCAGCTGTCTCAGTCTGTTAACCTGCGTGCATACTAAAAGTCAGCTAAGCTGAGTGAGTTCTAGTTAATCAGACGACATACAATACATTCACATACTTACATATGCACCCGAAGGTACATACCTCCATATTTACTTACATACTTACATACACATATACTTTCATTCTTTCTTTCATACTTACATACATACTTTCATTCATACATATACGTTTAAAGGGCATTTCGCCCCCATAACCTTCGCCGATATTATTAGGGTCGGTTCCCTACATTCTCCGACATTAATAGGGTCGATTCCCTGCATTCGCCGACATTATTAGGGTTGTTTCCCTCCATTCGCCGACATTATTAGGGTCGGTTCCCTCCATTCGCTGACATTATTAGGGTTGGTTCCCTATATTTAGTACATTGTACCATACCTGTGTTTACATACCTTTCTTAATATTACGTGCAATATCCGAAGATCGTTCACGTACCATCATCATAACATACATACCTTATTTACATAGCATATATATATAGTCATATCTTTGACTATCACCTGGCAGTACATGCAATATCCGAAGATCGTTCATGTACTATCATCATAACATACATACATCTTTCACTTATCATATATACACATCAATCATGCCTATAACTATCACTTGACGCTACATGCAATATCCGAAAATCGTTCATGCATCGTCAAACAATTATCATACATAAATCATACAAGGCATACACTTACCACTTAAGGTAAGTGTATTAACTATCACATCGAGTATGCACACAGCCCCGAAAACATAACAAGGAAGTGGGGCTAGAAACTCACCTGAACGCGATTACGTCCACCGGTTATAGTTAATCCTTTCCTGAGCTGGGCACGACTAACTGTATAATCATACATATATTAAATACGGCTCTAGCTCCTCTTATCATCTACTTAATTAATCTCACGTATCTAAGTCGTTTTACTTTATTGGATCATTACCGATTAGATAATCGTTACTCGTTATCCTTTAAAGGTATCTTTCATAAAGTATCAAAGTCCAAGGGTTATTTTGTAATTATCTCATTCTTTTCTAAGTCTAGGGACTGTTCTGTCATTATGTTAAACTTCTAGTTCGTTACTTATCCTTAACGAATTGGGTTTCCATAACAAACTGGTTCTTGTAACGAACTGAACCCTTTAACGAACTGGTTATTAGACGAATTGGACCTTTTAACGAACCGGTCCTTTTGACGAATTAGTTCATATAACGAATCAGTTCGCGTAATGAATTGGATCTTCTAATTCGTTATCTCCTTTAACAAATGGTCAGAGCGAATCGGAAGCTAGTTCGTTATCTCATACTTAGCGAACTTGAACACGAACTGAGTCTAGTTCGTTAGGTTAACTTTAACGAACTGCTTGGCGAATCACTCCTAATTCGTTAACTCTCCCCCTAACGAATTACCTCTAATTCGTTAACTTCCCGTTAACGAATTAGGGTTAGGTCAGAGAATGTCAGAACATTCTCTGACATCTCTTACCTCGTATAAACTTTTCCGGCGCCGTTGCCGGAAAACCGCGGATTCGCCGGAAAAAACGAGTTTTAACTCGTTTTTCACTGTTTTTCGTCCCGTTCGATCCAGATTTGAGCTAGGGTGATCCCTAAGCTCATCTTAGGTTCGGTTTATACCCGATTCCACCCGGAGTTCCTGACGTTAACGGTTTAACGGTGTCGGCTCGTCGTTTCGTGACTATGTCTAACGGGTTTAAGCTCATACAATATCATACTATCATTACCTTGGATCGGGATCGGTTTTCCTTGGTGATTTTGCCTAGACAGAGAGAGCAATATGAGAGAGAGCTAAGTGTGTGTTTTGGGAGGTGTATGGAATGTGAAAAATGAGAATTACTTGGTAATAAATGCTTATATAATTTTGGATCATAGGCTTAAGCCCATGGTATTTTCTTCCTTCTTTCAAAACCCAAGTCCATAACCCATGTCCATATAACCCAACACTAGCCCGACTCATAATAACTCATACTTTCGTTTATTAACCGAAACTAGAAAAATGAGATGTTACACCTAAATAAATAGAAATTAGCTATAACCAACTAGAACACTACGTCTAATGTACTATCATATAGTCACGACTCTGATACCAATCTGTAACACCCCAGCTAAAGCGGAAACGCATGTGACACTATTAAGTGACAATAATATCATTAATTAATTTAAACATCAAGTACACAAGTTAGTAACAAGAAATACAAGGAAAAAATATAGGAATAATTAACAATTTGTACATTTATACTTCTAGTGTCCTTGTCACGGCAACATTCTCTAAATAAGGTACCTGTAGCATGTATATATATATATATATATATATATATATATATATAAAATAATGTCAACTAAATGAATAATTGGTGAGCTCACACAAGTTTTGATATAGGTACATAAAAATCATACAATTCCATGAACAAGGGTAAATGAGCAAGTAAGGTCCTTTCCAACTAGGCTTGTGCACCAGCGTACTCAGATAAGCGCAAGTAAGGTCCTTTCCAGTTGGGATTGTGCACCAACGTACTCGGATAATGAGGCCCTTTTCCACTCATAACAACAAATATATTCAGCGCAAAGGGGGGGGGGGGGGCGTATGATCATACTATATTGAAGTAATCCATGAGCAAGTAATTTTAAGCAAGTAACAAGTAAACACACAAGTCCATCTAGCGAATTGTAGTTTGTAAATAATGAATAAATGAAATTGTAATTTGGATAGAATATATATGCTACCCCAAAAGTAATAAAAGAGCAAAAAGGGGGTGTGAGAAACTCACCTCGAATACAGTTTAAAATAGAATTCACGGCTTTACGTCACAAAATGTTCTAGTGCCTAAATCATACAAGCACCATAAGTATTTGCTAAGCGATTCCTAGAATCCTTAGTATCCAAACAATCCCACGGATTATTAAAAGTTTGACCAAAGTTTGACTTTCCGTTGACTTTGACCAAAGTTTGACTTTTCATTGACTTTTGATCAAAAGGTCCAAGTTGTTGACTGTTGACTAAAAATATTGACCTTGACCAATATATTGACCGTTGACCCTAAATGTTGACCGACGACCCGTTGTTAACTTTTGACCAATTATCTAGAATTAAAATAGTCATAAGATATTCATAGTCGCAACCTAATAATCGATCATGTAATTTGCAGTTAATAATTTTTCATGAAACCATATGACTAAGTCATACTTTTACCAATTTCGTTACTCATAAGTAGAACAAAAAATTTAGTCAAATAATTTCAAGTTGACCAATAAAGTCAAATTCCAATATAACACAACAATCTTTGTACGAACTACAACTATTTTTACCAAACAGCATGCTGGACAAATTTGGACAGGTTTTAAGTCACCAAAACCTATTTTTCTAACTAGCCAAAACATGCAAATAATTTAACAAATAATTCCCACAGATAATATCAAGTATTAGGTACAACATAAAATGTTCTTGTAATTTTACAACACTCACAAACATCATGAAAATTCATACACTACAACAACCTATTTTTAGCTACCTTATCAGCACAACAAAATGTAAATATTTGCTTAAAATTCTATATATGTCCAATGGATGCAAGACCAATTGGATTGGATTCCTAATTCAATTTATAACATTCCAGAAGTTGAATCACGCAATTATCCATTTTAAATTACAAGTTACACAATTTACAAAAATAATCCAAAAATTACTTTTTCAATCAGAATTGCAACCCGATTTTGTAAATTCATAAAAACTAATCAAACAGAGTCCAAAAATTATGATTTTTGACTTTTTGAAGACTAGACCCAAAGTACTTGACCGTAGCATCAAGAATCAACCAAAATCACTAACATATCAACAAGGTATACAATTAACAACTTAGGTTACAAAATCTGTCAGCAAGCAGATCTAAACCTATGTGCACAAAAATCATGATTTTCATGTCTATATGACCCTAAATCACCAATAAATCATTTTATAAAATCAAAACTCATGGTTTTCCATTATTAATCTAAATCCATAAAGAACAAATATATATATATATATAAGATTCAAACTTTTATACCAAGAACAACAAACACTTTTAACCAAATCAAACTTTGATCATTCTTTATTTATCTCTATAATCCAAATCATTTGGATACAAACACCATGTTTCTAAGATTAAAACATAAAGAAAATATATGTTAAATATGATTACCTAGTTTCTTAATCCAAAGATTCAATCATCTTGCTTTCAAGAATCACCAAAACAATACTTGTGTATGAGGATAACTTGAGAGAGTTTTAGAAAAAGTGTTTTGTATGTGTGTGAGTGAGAGATTTCGGCCAAGAAGGATAAAAAGGAAATGGAAAATTTGATTACCAAGAGTTTTTAACTCCTTGTTGAATTAATAACAAACATTTAATCTCACTTTAATAAAATTCAAACTTAGGTAACTTTTATATTAACATAGGTGTCATGATACAACTTTTTAAACCATTTCTATGTATATATTGTCTAAGGTTTATTGGTCTAGCTAGGGAAAATAACATGTAACATATCATATAATGTAACAAGTTTAATCATCTAACTTTCTTATAAATCACATAAGTATATAACAACTAGTCATGTAACATATTGATCATATAACACATTATACCTATCGTATAAAGTACATGTATCATATTGTTATTATAACATATGTAACAAGTTACTTTTGTTTAGGTCACCAACGACACGACTAACTCAAATGTATGCATACATGACACTATATGCATGAGAGTTCATTAACGTAGTTAACAGAACTAACTAGGTTTATTGACATAGTCAACAGGGGTAGACTGACACAGTCAACAAGATTTAACTGGGTTTAGTTAACGGAGTTAACCTGATCACATCGGGGATTAGAAATGTTGAATGTATATTTTATTATGGACTTGGATATTATAATATATACATATATTTATAAATAAAAACTGAAAATTTAAAACAGGTCGGATTTTCGGGTTTGAAAAGTAACGAATGTTACATAGTTCGAGTAAACAACACTTCATCAAGAAAGGTTGTTCTTCAAGTCAAGCAAGGTTTGTTTAAGAGCAAACTCTTGACTAAACCAAGCTAAATCCAAGTATTTTGGTGGATTGAACAATGTTTATTTATAATAAACAGTGTTTCCATCAAGCTTGAAGGAAGTTGATGGAGAAATTACTTAAGGACTTCTAACGAGCAAGGCTCAACCCCGATCAAGGTACAGTGTCACCAACACACTTGGATGTGTTGAAATAAGTTAAGTAGAAAAAGGTTGAAGGGATCTCTAAAGAACAAGTTTGCTCGTAGGGTATATATCAAGCAATGTTTGATATTATAAGGAAGATTGAAGTCTGCTTGATGAATATTTTCTAAGGAAAAAAAAATCTAAGTAAAGCTTACTCTAGAGAACTGTTCCCCAATATACTTAATGGTTACCTGGTCTGCTCGCTAAAGACAAAAGCTACAAAGCTTACTCGAAGACCTGTATACACTTAGAATATTTTGTAATACGTTTGAATATGTTTAGTATCAATCATTAGGGTTTCTAGAAGGAATTCCAGGTGTTAGGGCAGGCCTATAAAAGGAAAATTTAGGGCACACCTATGACAACAACAGACACTGAGCGAATATTGTGATTTGATGACTGTTTTTATCTTGTACGGAAAAGCTGCCAAGAATACAAACATTGTACCTAGATACCCTAACTGATTTTCATTGTATCATTCACAATATAAATGGAAATCTTTTGAGTTACTTTGTGTGTTTGTTATTTTCCTGTCCGCTGAGCAATACTAAGAGTATTATTGATTCCGCCTTCAATATTCTTTTGTTTTTCATAAAAGCAGTATGTCGTAACCTTCTTGTCGACACGTTTGTGTGGTTTACGATAGTGAGTAAGTGAGCAATTAAGTGAGATATACGGGACCGGCATTATGTATCATGATTATGTTTGTATGTGTTTCTTTTAAGTTTGGTTTGGTTTAGCCTCATCATCATCCTCGTATAAGCGTTAAGTCGCTACCTTAGTAACTTGGCTTTGTGTCAATGAGAAAATGGTCCATTATTGTTATTCAAGTGATACAAGTTAGATAATTACATTTTTATGTATGCTTGAAAATTAATCTTCATAATCACGTGAATTGTAAATTTTATCATATAATCATATTACTAAAAGCTTATGTATTCTCACAAACTATTCTTAGTTGACACTCTCTGTAATTATACATGCTACATGTATAAGTATTTGATGCTATCAAGATCGAAGACAATTAGTTTTGTCTTAGGAAATTTATTCAAAAGATAATGCAATTACTGTATTTTTTTTGTACTTGAGATGTTATTAAATAAATTAAATGATTACCGTCACTTTTAGTAGTATCTCGAGCTTATGAGTGATCATACGTTACGCCCCAATGTATAATCCACCATAGGTCGGGGTGTGACAATAGTAGATTCAGTATATGGAAGGTTGACAAACCTTGCACATATCATGAAAGAATAAGACTTAATACATGAAGGATTTAGGGATCACATTCGCATTAAAGGCGTGAATCGGTGTAGAGGGTCAATGGGCCCGATGCGTGTCGTGACAGAATAGGAAGTAAGAATGTAAGAATGTTAAGGAGATAAGTGTGTGCGTGTGTGATATGAACGTGAATGTATGAATATGTAAAATTACTTCCTACTTGTTAAACTAAAACTTATTCAACGTAGCTGACTTTTAATATGCACACAAACAAGTAGGTACGGTCAGCTGGCTTAAGGGACACAAGGCTATCAGAAGATTAACTGACATCCGTGAACAATGAAAGTTATGTTTATGTTTGAAATTTTGAGACAAGATGTTTTATGGTTTAAACTTTATGACATTGGATTTTGTCACACCCCGACTTAGGGCCTAGGTGTGTGACCAATAGTTGGTACCTATTTTGTAAATATATCAGAGTTTAGCGGAAGTCTATAACTTATAATAAAATATTAATATATTTTTTAAACGACAATTTAATTGTAAAACCTTTATTTATAATAATAATAAAATATTTAATTCATTGGAAACCCTAATACTATAAATACCACACCACCTCCACAGTGGGAGGTAAGCAAGAAAATATATTCTAAGTCCTTACTCACTTTCACATTCTGATCATCTTCTCCTACAATATCTTATTCTCACACCGGAGGGTTACCCTAAAGAGGACCCCTCTGTCCCTTTCTGAGGGGTAAGTTCATGGTGCTGCTCATTTTGTAGGTGGAAGAACTCATATTCCGGAAAACCATCGGTGATACAGCACATTCATACCCGAGGAACGTTGATCGTATATAAGTAAGTCGATCCACGCTTCTTCATTGGCGCCATCCGTGGGACAACGGCAACAAAACCACTATTTCACCAATTTTCTCTCTGAAAATCTTCACCATGGTTTCCGGTGTTCGAAACAGCGATCAAGTTCTGGAGGATAATGAGCTTGAGGATGTTAATGAGGGACATCAGTTTCTGAGGGCGCCGCGTGATACTGCACGCACCACCAGTAACCATCCCTTCATCACAACACCTCATAGCCAGACTGAAACTCCTCCAGACGATCTCACGTTCCAAAATCTGACTGGTGCAAAACAAAAAGGACCAATGGGTCCGGAAGTTGAAACCAATGACCCTAAAGAATGGCTTATAAACGAACAACGGCGTTTAATGGACAAATACAATGAACTGGTAAAACACAAAAAGTTAGCCGACTTGACACAAAGGCTCGCATTTGATAAACAAACCATTCAAGGAACAACAAAAAAGGCGCGCGCGCCGGAAGATGGTCACTCTGTTCACACCGAACACACTGATATTAGTGATGAGGAAGAGGTGCACAGCATGAGGAAGACGCGAGATACTCATGCAGGAGGGTCACAGCTCCGCGCGCACATGAACATAGCGCCTGGAGCCAAAGCCGATATGGATCTATACACACCATACAACCCACAAGCGAAAGAGCAAGTGGACGTAACCACACCATATAGGCCAGCCATCTTGGTAAAACATTCAAAATTCACTGAGCGCATCGCGAAGGCTCCCATTCAACACAAAACCAAGATGCCAAGTGGTTTAGGCAAGTACGATGGCACAACAGATCCAGACGATTTCTTACAAGGTTTTTACAACACTGGAAACCTAGAAAGCTGGACGATGCCAACATGGTCACATGTTTGCTCGCTGCCTCACGGGCGCAGCGCGTGTCTGGTTCGAAAGCTTGCCGACAGGACAAATCGATGGGTTCGAAGAGCTATTGGAAAAGTTCCAGGCTCACTTTGTACAGCAGCGCAGACACACGCGCGACCCCGATGACATCATGCACTGCATGCGCAGGAATGATGAAACCATTGGAGACTACATAACTCGTTTCAATCAGGAATCTCTTGCAATTGGAGGTATCACTGAACAACTCTTGCGCGTGGCCTTTATACAAGGTGCGCGCAGTGATCAACTCCGCAGAGCTCTCGTGAGCAGAGATGGCATACCAACCACTTGGGCTAAGCTTATGGAAGCATCGCGAGTCTTCGCGCGAAATGAAAAACAAATTGCCCAAGACAGAGCAAGAGATAGAGGGCATCAAACAGAAACACCACGCAACAATGAAAGGAGGGGCAAACAAAACTCTGTATGGTCCAGGTTGCAACAAACCAATTATTCTCCCGCAGAAAAGCAAGCGCAACAAAGTTCACCCCAGCCCCAAAAAGACATGCTTAATCGCGGAGAGGGGGACAGGAAGGAAGGCGCCAGAGAGCCTAACAGACCTCTACCAAGAATATGGACCCCCCTCACCAAAACGCCTTCGCAAGTGTTAAACACAGAGAATGTCCAGTTTAAAAGCCCCAGGCCATTACTCCATAAGGGACCATCAAACAGTGGCAAGTATTGTGAGTTTCACAAATCCACAGGGCACAACACCGATGCATGCCACCATTTGAAGGATGCGATCGAAAAAGATGTAAAATCAGGCAAGTTGGCTCACCTGGTAAAAAATCCAAGACCAGAGAATGAACAACCAGACGGAGCCCCAGCCAGTAAAAAGTTCAAAAGAACCTGTGTAGCTGAAGGAGGAAGACAAGGGCAAAGATCGAGGAAGAGAAGCGCGCAAGTCCAAGGGGATTGGCGCGAGCAACAAGTAATCTTCCCAAGAATCAGAGGAGGCCCGTCTATCAGCAGTCCTCTAGTCATCACTGCACACATCGCTCATTATGAGGTGTCAAAAGTCCTGGTGGACACCGGCAGTGAATCAGACATCATGTATGAGCAATGTTTCAGGAAGTTGGATCCAGCAGACCAAGCAAGGCTCGAAATTGTGAATGCACCAATCTCGGGTGTCTCAAACGAAATTATTCACCCCCTAGGTCAGGTACAATTCAAACTAACTATGGGGGATGAGAAACACAAGCGAGCTGAAATTGTCAACTTCTTGGTCTTGCCCACCACTTCATGCCATAATATGATCTTGGGTAGAGGAACGATTGCCCAATTCAACGCCATACCGTCACCAGCGCACGGCGCGTTGGGGTTCCCAACACCAACAGGAGTAACATTTGTATACCGAGATCATTTGTGCGCAGTAACAAGTATACCTTGAGAAGGGAGAATGAAGCTTCCAATAGCAAACAACGCGCCAGAGGAATGGATTCTCAACCCAAAATTCCCAGAACAAACAATCACAATTGGAGCTACGATATCAGATGACACAAGGGTGAGAATGAAAAGATTGCTCACAACGTATATATCGGTCTTCGCGTGGCAACATTCTGATATGACTGGGGTTCCGCGAGACCTGGCGCAGCATTCTCTCAACACATTCAAGTCTGTAGAGCCAATTGCTCAAAAGAAAAGAGTCATGGGAGATGAGAAGGCAAAGGCCATGAATGAGCAAGTAGAAGATCTACAGCGCGCAAATATCATCCGCCCAATACGATACCAAACATGGGTAGCCAATCCTGTGATGGTAAAGAAGAGCAAAGGGTCATGGAGAATGTGCATTGATTTCAAGGACCTCAACAAAGCGTGTCCAAAAGATTGTTACCCCCTCCCAAACATTGACGCGAAGGTGGACTCTGTGGCGCCATTTAAGCTCAAATGTTTCCTGGATGCCTATAAGGGCTATCACCAAATTCAAATGGCACCACAAGATGAGGACAAGACTGCTTTCAGAACTGACAAGGGTGTTTTCTGTTACATAAAAATGCCCTTTGGTTTGAAGAATGCAGGAGCCACTTACCAAAGACTCATTGATGCAGTTTTCAACGAGCAAATTGGAAGAAACTTAGAAGTCTATGTGGATGATTTGGTGATTAAAAGCAGGGAGGAAAAACAAATGCTCAAAGACATCGAAGAAACCCTTCGGCGCCTAAAGGAAGTAAACATAAAGCTCAACCCGAGCAAATGCACATTCGGCGTAGAAGAGGGGAAATTTCTCGGTGTAATGGTCACCAAGGATGGTTTCAAGGTGAACCCAGAGAAGGTGGAGGCTATCCTCGACATGCCCTCGCCATCCACCATGAAGGAAGTTCAAAAGTTGAATGGTAGATTGGTATCAATTAACAGGTTCCTAGCGAACCATGCAAGCAAATCTACCCCATTCGTTAACACATTGAGAAATTGCTTAAAGAAAAGCCAATTCAAGTGGACGCTTGAGGCCGAGCAAGCTTTCAGTGAGATAAAAGAATGTCTGATAAATCTGCCTGCGCTCACAGCTCCACTACCTGGCGAAACTCTAACGTTGTACCTGTCAGCAGGAGAGCGCGCCATTGGCGCAGTGTTGTTGGTGGATCGCAAGGGAATCCAAACACCAATCTATTATGTAAGTCGGGTGCTGACAGATCCTGAGACGCGCTACACCATCATAGAAAAGTTAGTTTTATCACTAACACATGCGTCGCGCAAGCTTCATAGATATTTCAATGGTCATCCCATTGAAGTCCTGACTGATTACAACATCCAGCAAGTCTTGCGACGTCCCGCGCTCTCAGGAAGGCTGACAAAATGGGCGCTGGAATTAGGGGAGCATACGATCACCTACAAACCTCGTCCAACAATCAAGGGACAAGTCTTAGCTGATTTCATTGCAGAAATCCCTGAAGGAAAAGTCGAAGAGGCTCAGCGCGAAGTAGACCCTCCGCAAGCCAATAATGAAGAAAATGTTTGGAGATTATTCACTGATGGAGCTTCAAACAACGAAGGGTCCGGCGCAGGCCTTAAACTGGTGGATCCAGAAAATCATGAGTATACTTACGCAATCAGGTTGGATTTCAAGAGCACCAACAATGAAGCTGAGTATGAAGCCCTGCTGGCTGGTCTGCGCATCGCGCACAAGTTCGGAGTTAAAAAGCTAGAGGCTCATGTCGATTCATACTTGGTAGCAGCACAGGTCAATGGCCTTTATGATGCCAAGGAGAACACTATGCCTCTGTATTTAGAGCAGGCGAAGAAACTCACCGAGCAATTTGACTTCTTCAGAATCATACATATTCCGCGCAATGAAAACAAGTCTGCCGACGCGCTGAGCAAGATGGCATCAACCAGCTTCGATCATTTCGGCAAAGATGTCAGAGTGGAAGTAATGAGCAACCCGTCGGTGGAAGCGAAGTCTGTCCTTGTAATTCATACAACACCTTCATCATGGATAACTCCAATAATGGAATTCTTGAAGGAGGGAAAAGTACCAGACGATCGCGCACAGGCGAGGAAGATAGGACACAAGTCGCAGAACTACGAACTGCTTGATGGTACGTTATATCGACGCTCTTATCTTGGACCGCTCATGAAATGCTTAGACGCCGAGGAAGCAAGCTATGTGATCAGAGAGATACACGAGGGATCTGTGGAATACATGCTGGCCCGCGCATGGTGGTTGCCAAGGCAATGAACGCAGGTTACTATTGGCTAGGCATGTACTTGGACGCGTTAAAAGAGATCCAAAAATGCAAAGCGTGTCAGAGCTATGCGCCAAACACCATGCGGCCAAAGAACAACTTGATTCCGGTGACCTCCGCATGGCCTTTCCACAAATGGGCAATCGATATTGTGGGTCCCTTACCACAAGCGCAAGGGCGGTTAAAATTTTTGGTAGTGGCAGTAGATTATTTCACAAAATGGGTTGAAGCCAAGCCACTGGCAAAAATCACAGCCGAGGCAATGAAGCAATTTATTTGGAGCCACATCATATGCCGTTTTGGCCTGCCCATGGAAATTGTGAGCGACAATGGCAAACAATTCACTGACAAGAAGATATCCAGTTGGCTCAAAGAATTGCGCATCAACCAGGTCTTCACTTCAGTATACCACCCTCAAGGGAATGGCCAAGTGGAACGCGCGAACCAAAGCTTGCTGAATGGGCTGAAGAAAAGGTTGGAAGGAAAATCCCATTCATGGGTCGAGGAGCTACCTAATGTCCTGTGGGCGCACAGGACATTAAGCAAAACCAGCAATGGCGAATCCCCGTTCAGCCTAACCTATGGAACGGAGGCTATGATTCCAGCAGAGATTGGATGCCCATCCTATAGAGTGCTCATGATGAGTAAGACGGATAACGAGCGCGAAGGAGGTTGGATCTCAACTTACTTGAAGGGCGCAGAGAGGCGGCTATCATCAGTGAAGCCAAATACAAGAAAAAACTAGAAAAATATTACAATCAGCGCGTAAAAGAATGCCACTTCAAGAAGAATGATTTTGTCCTTCGGAACAATGAAGCTAGTCGCGCGATACCCCCGGGAAAGATGTCCCCCAACTGGGAGGGACCTTATCAAGTCTCGGAAGAATTGGGAAAAGGCGCATACGCTTTAAAAGATTTGAATGGAAAGAAGATCCCGCGCACATGGAACGCAGCACAACTTAGAAAATGTTTCATGTAAAAATTGTCAAGTTTGTAATCAAGGCTTTTTAAGCCATTATGAATAATGATACGCGCTATTTTCTCTTAATGTGTGTTATATTACCTTTTGCATACATGTTTCACACTTCCCTTTATTAATTTTGAGCAATATGACAACATTGTATTGACATCAAACTAAAAATAAAACGAAGTAAAACATACATGCGCGAGCTTCAAGCTCAAACACGTTAACGAGTTTTAACTCTAAAACGTCAGGGCCTTAGCCCAATAATATGAGCCTTAGCTCAGGGCCTTAGCCCAATAATATGAGCCTTAGCTCAAATTACTCACAACATCCATCCTACATGCTGCGCAGCTAGACCATAAAAATACCTAAGCACAGCTAAGGCAAAGCACATGCCAAAACATAGTTGTTAAGGTCTCAGGTCGAGGTCGCGCATGGGATTATAATGGATATCAGAGTAACACATACTGACACGTAAAGGCTAAAAAACTCATTCATAATTCCCTATAATAAATGCGCGATAACGTCGCGCAAAAGAGGAATAATGAAATGCCAAGGCACGTGTCAGCATATTCAGAATATTGCAAAATAACTTGAAATATGACAAGGATTAAGTAAAATAATTTCCTTACAACCTTGTTCAAGTTTCAATGTGCAAGCATATCTTATATTCAACAAGCAAACACATGCAATATAAAGAGATGAATTGGGAATGCGCAAGATGCGAATAAGGAAAAAACAAAATTTCATTCCAAAACATAGAAGTTTACAAATTTACAAATGATGAGATAAAAACTACAAAAAAAAAAAACATGAAGGGCTTTTCAAGTCTCTATATCAATATCAGCCTCTTCATCGTCCTCATCATTACCTCCTCCCTCAGCATCTGGCGCAGCCCGCTCCTCGTCATCTCCAAACTTACCATAATCAAGCTGTTCATCTTGAATGGAGTCGTCTTCTATCACGATAGTGTCAGGAGTAGGTCCTTTGGCCACGCCAGAGCCGCTAGCAGAGGCAGCATTGCCCGCGCCATCATCGCTGCCACCAGTCCCTTCACATTCATCAAGTAATTTCTTTAGCGCGCCAATATCGGGCTGGTCAGCAAGCGCGGCTATCTGCAAGTCACCAGGAAAAGTATGAGTACAAAAGATTAGGAAAATAAGTCAAAGTAAACTCATTAAGGTTAAAATACCTGCTCAAGGAGGGGAATTGGAGTATTCAAGTACTTCTCCCCCACCTCGGCCATGTCAGCGCAGACAGCGTCGAGCTGATAAGGGTAGTCGGATGGATTCTTCTTCAGCATGCCATATTCATAGCCATCCTTAAACCCTTCAGCTCGACCCACCAAGCGCGATGCTGCATTGCAATCCATCACAAGGGTCTGAAACTCGTCTGAGTATTTCATCGCATAAGCGCAACGAGTCACACCCTGTGAAACTAGCCATTGACGATCCTGCGCGAGGGAAGAAACAGACGTCTCAAGAGCGGGAATCTGAGAGTTTAACAACTCAACAGTTTCCTTGGCTTGTTTTAGCTCTTCTTTGTCAGACGCTGCTGCCGCCAAGGCTTCATTCTTTTCCGCTCGCGCAGCATCGAGCTCTTTCTTCAGGCGCGCAACCTCATTCTCTAATAAAGATTTGTCAGTGTCAGCCTGCGCAAGAGTTTGGTCACGCGCCTCTGCCTCCAACTCCAGGTCACGCGCCCGGCGCGCGTACTTGGCGGCATCCGCTTCTGCCACCTGCAGCTTCTCCCGCGCAGCTTGCAGCTCATGCCCGCGCTTCACAAAAGCAGCGTTGGCACTTGCCCGGTTCTCGCTAAGTTCCGCTTGGAGTTTCTCAGCCCTGTCTCGGGCATCAGAAAGATTCCAAGCTGAAACCTTAGCCTCTCGCTTGGCCTCCACAAGGGCATCACGCACTTTTATATAATCATTGCGAAGCTCTTGGGAGGCAGCAAAGAACGCAGACCCAGCAAAAAGGTGGTCATTAAGCAAGTCCATGCGAGCACGGTCCTCTTGAAACCTCCTCTCAGCCGGAGGAACAGAGTGAGCCCAGAAGTCTTCACATACGCCCATGGATTGAAATGAGCTATCTTCAGTGATATTCCAGCTCGGGCGGTATATGTGATCGGCTTCCTGCAAACACAAAGCAACGCAAAAGCAACGTTTTAGTCATCTAAACACTAATCTGGAAGTCCGCACAGCGGAGCAAAACAAACTTATACCTGCGGAGGGCCGACAGAAAAGTCAGCGCCAGCCCCACGAGAAGAAGGCTGCACCACGAAATCTCGTGGCGCTACAGGGCTAGGCGGCCACAATTAGGGCCTTCAGAATTGACCATCTCTACATCCTCTGTAACAGGTCTCTTCTCCTGCGACTTGGAAAAATCAAAAACAGTCTCACGAGGGCTGCGCGCAGGAGGAGGTGAGGGAGGTCTTGACGCCGTTAGATCAGCGCGTAAAATAGTCTCCTGCTCCTTAGTAATCCCAATGAGAGGAGATTCAGTGCTTGTTGGAGCAGGAGCAGAACTAACGGCGCCGGCGCCAGCAGTGCCACCAGCAGCTTGTGTGCCAGCTATAATTCCTATGAAACAACCAACAAGGAGAAATGATTCATGACTTGATCTAAAGGAAAAAAATCAGAAAATCAAAGCGCAATAAATACCTTGGCGCACCGCCGTCCGCGAATTGAGCATCGCCATGAAGTCCATTTTCTCCCTTTTCGAGGGTAAAACAGGGGACTTCAAAGCAACCTTCAGCGCAGCCTCGGTACCTTGCTGCGCCTGAGGTTGAGCCACCAAAGTCGCCGGCTCTACAAACATTTGAGTGAACAAAGCTTCATTAATAACTCTATCGGAATCACGCTCATAAAACCACAAAATATAAACAAAGTATACCTGTTGGAGAAGATGAAACAGCAGGCGCAGCGCCGCTTCCCTTGTCCGCCGCGCGAAGAGATGAGGTGGCAGCACCATACCTCGTGTGGACGGGAGGATTGCCCACACCTCGAGGCAAAGAAGACGAGGAAAACTTGGAGGTAAATCCCTTGGTTTTCTCAAGTCCCTTCGCTTGGGTAGGAGGAAGATTCTGGGCAACAGGGGCATCATTTTTCTTCTGTTTTTTACTGGCCCCTGCGCCAGTTTTGCCTTTAGCTTTGCGCTTGAGTTGTGGCGCCTCAGCTGCTTCCTCCTCCACCTCCTCTTCCGCAAGCTCCAACTCATAGTTCTCGAGCACATCTACAATACGTGCAACAGAAATGTTAACCAAATTTGGTATTTTAAAGGCATAAGCATAAGTACAAAGGCTTACAAGGCGCATCACTGTCAAAGCAAAATTCTAAATCGACAGGGATGAACATATCATCGAAGCGATCGGGGAAAGCAACTTCCCCAGCGCTCAGCGCGACAGAGCCGCCCTCCATATGCTCGTCATAGGCGGCGTGGACGTATTCCTTGCTTACTGCATAAAACAAGACAAATGATATCAGCAAAACGAATTATATTCGCGCAGAAATAATGCAATGAGCTAATAACTCACCTAAGCCATCAACATGGACGACAGGCTCAGTCGCGCTGTCGGTCCACCTCTTGCTCATACCAACCCCCACCAGCGCCTCCTCGCAAATATTCTTGGCGGGGGATGGTTCAGCAGATAACTTGTTAACCCATGCGCCCGTTGGGTTCTTAAGAACATTCTCATCCGCGGGCGCAGAAGTGATCGAGCGCATGGTCATGCGGATGGGAATCACACCAGCCTTAATATAAAATTTTTTTTCAGCCCAGTCAGGAAGGCTTTTGAAGGAAACAGTGCAGCACTTAACCTTCTGACTGCGCGGTATGAATGAGAACCAAGAATCTTGGATTTTTGGCTTGTAAAAATATTGAAAGCGCCGAGGGGTGGGCTCCTCGCGCTGAGCTTTGCACATGAACTCAAAATGAGTCATGCGCACCAGTCCACAAGGATGGACTTGGGATATGTGAATCCCATAAAACTGAAGGAGCGCACCCATAAACCTTGTCATCGGAAGACGAAGGTTACAGTGAGTGAAAAAGTGAAAGTATAAAGAGATATAGCCGGTGGGCGGATCTGCCGCCGTTTGCCCGGTCGCCGGGAGCAGACAGCTGTACTCAGGGAGAAAACCCTGAGAGGCGACGAGATTATCGAAGTCAGACTGTTTCAATTTGCAGGGAATCTCATCCCATCTCTTCACCGTTTTGTTCTTCCCCGCCTCCTCCGACGAGGCCTCGGCAGCCCGTTTACCCATGCCGGTCTTCTTCAAAGTGGACATAACCAACGACTTTACACGACGTTTGCTGGGGGAAATTGTGGTGTCTGGGTTATCAGACATACAATTGTGAATCAAACAGTATGGTTACTTTAAGCACGGAAATCTGGAAGCAAAGGATAAAGGCTCTTAATCGGAATGAAAATTGAAGAAGAAAGAGCTCTGAAAATAACAATGAAGATGAAGAAAAAACCACTCAAAAGGTGTCACACCCCGATCGTGATGGCGGAAAAATCGAGGTGCGGCGACTAAGTCGTGATTGTTGAGCACAATAGTATAAAAGTCTAAATGCATAAACATAACCAAAATGTCAAATATTACATCAACCAGGTAACATGAAACAAATTGTTTTAATACAAAATATCAAGTTTCCAACAACTCCTAGTCTAGCCTTCATCTTTCTAAGGCCTCTAAACTTGCTAGGGATTTCTTGCTGCATTATTTCCTGAAAACATGTAACAAACTGTCAACTACATAAAGTAGATGAGTGAATTCATAGGTTTAAAGAAAAGAGTTTTATACACAAACATACTAGTATAGGTTGTAGGGGTTTATATATAGGGTGTACCTGCGGCTAACCCACCACTCCTACAACTTATACTACTATGTTTGGGTATAATTCCCAGTTTTTAAAATGGTTTGTAAGAAAAGATCTCTTGGTTTTCCCACAGAGGTTTTTGTAGTAAGTCAAACATGAAATGTTCTCCTGGGCCCTCAACGGGCTTATCAATCTCCCATTAGAGTCGTATGTGATAAGATTACTCAAAGATTTGCGGTCTCCCAACGGTACATGTAGCACATAACAGTTAAGCATAAACAAGGACATATAGATTTGAGCATGCTAAGTTTACTAGATAAACCAACACCAAAATCCCATTGTTTACTAGTATCCAAGATGATGGTGAACAAATGATGATGATGATGAATGATGATGAAACCCAATGATCACACAAGACTTGATTGAACTCACGCAAGACTTAAACCAAGACTACCTCGTTCTTGCCATCCAGGACTCAGCTAGGTTCTACCGAGAGTAGGATAGACACCCCAAAGAATCCTGGGTTCCCTTGGTCCCTACCGAGAATAGTATAGGTCCTCAAGAGTTATGGATTTCACCGAGACTAGTATGAAATCCCA
Organism: Bidens hawaiensis; assembly: GCF_021521415.1. Lineage (NCBI taxonomy): Eukaryota > Viridiplantae > Streptophyta > Magnoliopsida > Asterales > Asteraceae > Bidens > Bidens hawaiensis. Next base: position 147,639 of record NW_027494416.1, on the reverse strand, counting down.
TGAGTTACGAGTGCCACCGAGAATAGAATGCCACTCATGGTCGTGAGTTCTACCGAGAGTAGAATAGACTCTCGCGTCCAATTCAACTCATGATGTTTTGATCTCTAGATTTCCATGCTGACACAATGACTATGATGATATGAATTTGATTCCCGTTCCCATGATGTCAATGTTCACAGAATTTCCCATACTCATTGATTTCCAATGTTCTTAGATCTCCATGAGTTAATGGGTTTTCCCCATGTTCATAGATTTCCAAAGTTTATAGATTACCAAGAAGCTCGTGGATTTCCGCACGTGTGTAGAAATCCAAATGTTTATAGTTTAAAGAATGTTTGCATAAATGATTTTATCCAAACGTGTAAAGTTACCATGTTTCCACCCCATAGTTTTGAAAAGCTTAAATAGGGGCTATGAACTCACCTTGATCTTGGGTTAGGATGGTGCTACAATAGATCTCCTTAGCCTAGAGTTGGACATATATATAAGGTTAACAACGTGCTATAAGTCTAAGAAAACAAGCTTACGTGACCTCGAGCAAAAACTGGGTTTTAAAGACGAAAACAGCTTGGTTCTGGCTTGATTCGATCGAATAGGAACACGTTCGATCGAATAGGAACTTGTTCGATCGAATAGACACACATTCGATCGAATAGACACACATTCGATCGAATCTGAGGCACACTCGATCGAACTAGAAACACATTTGGTCGAACCAGTTGGGAAAACTCGTTCGGTCGAACATGGAACTTGTTCGATCGAATAGACACTCGTTCGATCGAATACGAAACTCATTCGGTCGAATGAGTTGGAGACCATTCGGTTGCTTTCCTATTCGGTCGACCGGACTGGTTCGATCGACTGGTTCGATCGAATGGGCTGATTCGATCGACTGATTCGATCGAATGAGTCTGATTCGACTCCTTCAAGCTGGGCGACGGAGAAACCTACGGGTTTTTCAGATTTTTCCAGATTTTTGACCCAAAATCGAAGTTTTTGACATGGAAATGCTCGGGATTGAAGGGACTATCGATTCCCAGTGATTTTAAACACAAAAGCCTGCATTTTGACACCAAAACAAGACGGTTTTTGACCCGAAAACTCAAGAAACGAAAATGGGTGTTTTTGCTCGATTTGAGGCCGAAAATGGTTATGAAAATGGATGATTTTCAAGAAGATCTTACCAAGAACAACAACAAACAGATTTGTGGACTCGGATTTGAAGTTTGAAGACTTTCTCTCTCTAGTTTCTCTCTCTAGAATGAGAGTGTTTGGGTGGGAAGTGTTGGTGGAAATGAAAGAGATGGTGTAAGAATACTTGATTTTCCGCTTAAATACTCGGGTGACTCGGGTTCGGGTTTAGGCTACCGACGGGTCAAGACTAGTCGAGTTCATAAGTTTTTAAACAAACTAAAACTTTTTCAGCAAAACTTTTATAAAACCATTTTCCGAATAATTATTTGAAATCTTTTTAAATAAGAATATTTAATTTTTCGAAAGCATAAAAATTAATATTTTTCAGGCGTAAATGTCGTTTTATAAAATAAACATTTTAAATGATAAAAGCAGATTTTTCCAATGATATGGGTTCCGAACTTATCGTCCAGAATCCCAAAGTCTATAGTTTCCGATGATTTCACGATCCTAGTTTACCAATCGAATTTCAGGGCGTTACATCCTCCCCAATTTAGAGGAATTTCGTCCCGAAATTTAGAATTTAGTATAGTTGATGCAATGATGTTTTAGATTAAATGATCCCATGATGACCACTATGCGCCACTACCCCTAATATTCGTCTTGGATACCACCCAAATCAAGTTGAAGGGGTTTATATATAGGGTGTACCAGCGGCTAACCCACCACTCCCTCAACTCCACTTGGGTGTTTCTTTCGACTCCTATTAGTTCAATGACACACAGGACGACACACTATTTTCCACTACAAGGCATCACCTTCAAGCTTTACATCAGACATATTCATTTCGGATTGAAGGGGTTTATATATAGGGTGTACCAGCGGCTAACCCACCACTCCTTCAATCTCCAATGAATAATTCCCTCAATAACTCTTGAATTTAACGCCTCACAGCTGCCACGCTAACTATGAGTCCCTAATTCCAAGTCTCGCTTCAGACATAATCAACTTGTGCCGAAGGGGTTTATATATAGGGTGTACCAGCGGCTAACCCACCACTCCTTCAACATTCATTGATTAATTCCCTACACGAAGCTTGAGTTCACGACTCATAGTTACACAATAGCATATTGTTTATACACGTATACACCTGTGAACTTGATGTTATTATATTCCGGACTATAATTACGAGTTCACCTTGTATCAATGTATAAACTCCATTGTGTGCGGCTAGAAAAATCGACACGACACCACACACACACACACAACCATGCTTCATGAATGTTAGAATGATGACAAATTTTGGCTCAATGATACATAGTTTACCCCAATGTTTACATGATTAAGTATGCACAACTTGTGTTTTCCAGCACGAGTCATGGGTAGCCAAACTTGGTGTTATGCAAATAAGAGAATATTTATAAGCAAATAGGAACAACATGATACTTCATTGATTGATATTGGTCCCTGATTACAAGATTACGATTACATAGACTCCAAGATTTCTAGAATTACAAAGATGATGACTATGCGAACAGATGAGGGTATTCCTCCTTCATCTTATCCTCTCGTTCCCATGTGAACTCGGGTCCACGATGGTTGTTCCAACGTACCTTGACTATAGGTATCCGGCTTCGCTTAGTCTTTTTGACTTCTCGATCTAGGATCTCGACAGGTTCCTCAACAAAGTATAGTTTGTCGTCGATGTGAACCGTGTCGATCGGGATTTGAGCGGTCTCGTCAACGAGGCACTTTTTGAGTTGCGACACATGAAAAACGTTGTGAACACGGCTGAGTTCTGGAGGCAATTCCAAGCGATAGGCTACAGGTCCGACCTTTTCGATGATCTTGAAAGGTCCTACGTACCTTGGAGCAAACTTTCCCTTTTTCCCGAAGCGAACAATGCCCTTCCAGGGGGAAACTTTGAGCATTACGTGATCGCCTATTTGGAACTCCAGAGGTTTGCGGCGTTTGTCAGCGTAATACTTGTGTCGACAGCGGGCGTCCTTAAGTCTTTGCTGAATGATGGCGATACTGTCAGTGGTTTCCTGTATCAGTTCCGGGCCGAGGATTTGAGAATCTCCGGTCTCGGACCAACACAGTGGAGAACGACATTTCCTGCCATAGAGTGCCTCGAATGGCGCGCATTTGATGGTAGCATGATAGCTGTTATTGTATGAGAACTCTGCAAGAGGAAGGTGAGTCTCCCAGCTACTACCGAATTCAAGGATACAGGCTCTGAGCATATCCTCCAGGGTTTGTATGGTCCTTTCGCTCTGTCCGTCCGTTTCAGGATGATAGGCAGAGCTAAGTTTCACACTTGTCCCAAAGGCTTTCTGAAATGACTTCCAGAACCTTGACGCAAAAGAGGGGTCACGGTCAGACGTGATGCCCTTAGGCACACCGTGACGGGTTACGATCTCACGAATGTAAATCCGCGCCAGCTTCTCCGTAGTGTAGTCCTCGCGGACAGGGAGAAAGTGGGCAGACTTGGTCAAGTAATCCACGATAACCCAAATCGTGTCATAACCGCTGGGTGTCCGCGGGAGTTTGGTAATGAAGTCCATAGCGACTTCGTCCCACTTCCACTGCGGTATGATCGGTTTTTGTAACAGGCCAGATGGTCTCTGATGTTCAGTCTTGATCCGCGAGCATGTTAGACACTTACCGACGTATAAAGCTATGTCTTTCTTCATACCCGGCCACCAGAAATGAGACTTGAGATTCTGATACATTTTATCACTGCCCGGGTGAATAGAGTATCTGGATTTGTGCGCTTCGTTCAGGATAAGTTCTCGAAGTGGTTCAGAGTTTGGAATCCACATGCGATTTAAGTAGTAAAGTATACCATCAGACTTGGTTTCAAACTTCCGTTCGGCACCGCAAGATAGCATATTTTTGAGATCACCACCAGCAATCGCTTGCTTTTGAGCTTCAAGAACCAAGGAGGGAAGATTGGACTGAATACGGATCGCATGCAACTGGGTCCTTTCCTTGCGACTTAACGCGTCAGCCACTACGTTAGCCTTTCCAGGGTGGTAGCGGATTTCGCAGTCATAGTCACTTAGGAGTTCAACCCATCGACGTTGTCGCATATTTAGCTCCCTTTGGTTGAGGATGTGTTGTAGGCTCTTGTGGTCGGTGAAGATGACTCATTTCGTACCGTATAGGTAGTGTCTCCATATTTTTAAGGCAAAGACCACAGCACCCAATTCCAAGTCGTGAGTGACATAATTCCTCTCATGACTCTTGAGTTGACGCGAGGCGTAAGCGACGACCTTACCGCGTTGCATTAAGACGCAGCCTAGACCTTGGCTCGAGGCGTCGCAATAAACAACAAAATCATCGTTACCCTCAGGAAGCGACAGGATTGGTGCATGGCAGAGTTTATGTTTCAATGTTTGGAAAGCCTCTTCTTGCTCTTGGTTCCAAATGAATGGTTCCCCTTTTTGAGTTAACATTGTGAGGGGCAACGCGATCTTTGAAAAGTTCGAGATGAATCGACGGTAGTACCCAGCCAAACCAAGAAATGAACGAATTTCGGTTGGCGTTGTAGGCGCTCCCCATTTTTTTATGGCTTCAATCTTGGCAGGGTCGACATGAATGCCTTCCTTGTTAATGATGTGACCTAAGAATTGAACTTCCCTTAGCCAGAATTCGCATTTGGAGAATTTGGCGTAGAGTTGCTCTTTCCTCAGCAGATCCAAGGTAAGCCTGAGATGAAGCTCATGGTCGGCTTTAGAGCGGGAATAAACGAGAATATCGTCAATGAAGACGATAACAAACTGGTCCAGGTATGGACGACGAATGCGATTCATGAGATCCATGAACACTGCAGGGGCATTCGTCAAACCAAAAGGCATGACTAGGAACTCGTAGTGTCCATATCGAGTTCTGAAAGCGGTTTTCGCGATGTCGTCCTCCATGACACGCACTTGGTGATAACCTGAGCGTAGGTCGATCTTGGAAAAGTAGGTGGCTCCTTGCAGCTGGTCGAAAAGATCGTCAATCCTCGGTAATGGATACCGATTCTTGACTGTGAGTTTGTTAAGCTCACGATAGTCTATGCACATCCGGAAAGATCCGTCCTTCTTCTTGACGAAGAGGACTGGAGCTCCCCATGGAGACGAACTAGGGCGAATAAAACCCTTGTCCAGTAGTTCCTGCAGCTGGCTCGATAATTCCTGCATTTCAGACGGAGCCAAACGATACGGAGATTTTGCCACGGGGGTTGCACCGGGAACTAACTCGATGTGGAATTTGACTTGTCGGCTAGGAGGAAGTCCGGGTAAGTCTTTAGGAAAAACGTCTGGAAATTCACGCACGACGGGGACATCAGAGAGCTTCTTCCCCAAAGATTTCTTGATGGAGACATGAGCTAGGAAGGCGAGACACTTCTTTCGAAGGCATCGCCGAGCTTTAAAGCAGGAGATTAATTTCAGACATCTGCCTGATCTTTCTCCTTGAATAATTATGGACTCGCCAGAAGAACAAGGAACGCGAATGAGCTTCTCAGCACACACCACTTCCGCGTGGTTGATGGACAACCAATCCATCCCAACAATTACATCGAAACTTCCTAAATGCATAGGGATGAGGTCAATGTTAAGAGACGTCCGATCAAACGTAAGCGTGCAATTGCGAACGATTTTGTTCACTTGGGTAGACTCTCCGTTTGCCATTTCGACAGAGAAAGCGGGGTCTAAGACAGAGGTTCCTAGATTCAGCAATGGGACCAACTCGCTAGAAATAAAACTCCTATCTGCACCCGTGTCAAATAGAATAGAAACCCAGAGATTGTTAAGGATGAACGTACCAGTAATGACGTCAGGATTTTGGCGAGCTTCAGCAGCGCCAATAGTAAAGGCTCGGCCTCGGGCCGGAGGAAGATTTGCAAGACGAGGACACCTGCTCCTGAAATGGTCCATGGCTCCACACTCGAAACAGCTTCGAGAGTTGCTGGGTTGGGAACTGCTGCTCTGTATCGCCAGTTGATTACCTTGAAATCTGCAGCGTTCCGCTAGGTGCCCCAAACGTCCACAGTTCGTGCATTTCCAGCACGGGGTTCCGGCAGGATGATGAAATTGGCAAGTGCCGCACTTGGGGTGAACCCCAGTGTACTCCCTCTTTGGCCTTCCTGAAGGGGTGGGAGCAGGAGCGACAGAGCTGATTGGGGTTGCGGGAGTAACCATCGCGTAACTGCTAGCCTTACGCTTTTTGATGCGGTTGATCTTTTTGGATGAGCCTTCAGCGGCCTTGCCCGTACCTTTGGCTAGGACCCCAGTCTTAACCTGGTCCTGGGTCAGTCGGGCAGCTAGTTCAATGGCCGCTTGTAGGGTTGATGGGTCAGCCCCGATAACGATTCCACGGACAGTGTCAGGTAGGCCATTGATGTAAAGCTCAATAGCCCGGGAGGGAGGGGTGACCAAGTGTGGTACGAGAAGGGAGAGCTCGTGAAAACGCTCCGTGTACCCTTGGTGATCGGCGCCCTTCATTTTGTGTACCCAAAACTCAGCTTCAAGTTTCTGCACCTCACTGCGAGGTACGAACTCGCGGGTAGCCAATGCTACAAATTCCGACCAGGTCATGGCCAAGGCAGCCTCACGCCCACGGGTTCTTATCTCGTTGTTCCACCAGGTCAGCGCGCGTTTAGACAACATGCTTGCCGCGTGCGTGACTTTCAGTGTCTCAGGGCACGAGCTAATAACAAAGGCTGCCTCCATCTTTTCGATCCACTGGAGGAGACCAACGGCGCCTTCTGTGCCGCTGAAGCTGGTGGGTTTGGTAACCATGAAATCCTTGTATGGCTTATTAGCTGGTTCATTTGCGTTCTGAGCTGGAATTTGGTTGGCCCCAGAGGTTCCTTCTTGCCTCAGCCCTTGGCTGATGGTTGTTACCATGCCTGGTAACACAGCCGCGATCTGCTGGGCTATAAGGTTGGCTAATTCAGCGGAGTCCATGGAAGCGGGTGCACGTCTGGGAGGCATTCTTCGCAAAACGAAAAACGAGCGTTAAATAGAATCAATGACACGCCAAAGATTATGAATAGAGGACATAGATTATACCAAGAACACATAATGACATGACTCAAGAGATTAACAGTTAATATGCAACACATAAGCACGTAGCACGTATATAAGTGTAGACATGTGATTGTGATGCATGAGCTATCTAGAGTCAAGGATCCTAGGTTATAGTCTAGGTCGGTTTCCTAATTCCCTATAACCATTGGCTCTGATACCAATCTGTCACACCCCGATCGTGATGGCGGAAAAATCGAGGTGCGGCGACTAAGTCGTGATTGTTGAGCACAATAGTATAAAAGTCTAAATGCATAAACATAACCAAAATGTCAAATATTACATCAACCAGGTAACATGAAACAAATTGTTTTAATACAAAATATCAAGTTTCCAACAACTCCTAGTCTAGCCTTCATCTTTCTAAGGCCTCTAAACTTGCTAGGGATTTCTTGCTGCATTATTTCCTGAAAACATGTAACAAACTGTCAACTACATAAAGTAGATGAGTGAATTCATAGGTTTAAAGAAAAGAGTTTTATACACAAACATACTAGTATAGGTTGTAGGGGTTTATATATAGGGTGTACCTGCGGCTAACCCACCACTCCTACAACTTATACTACTATGTTTGGGTATAATTCCCAGTTTTTAAAATGGTTTGTAAGAAAAGATCTCTTGGTTTTCCCACAGAGGTTTTTGTAGTAAGTCAAACATGAAATGTTCTCCTGGGCTCTCAACGGGCTTATCAATCTCCCATTAGAGTCGTATGTGATAAGATTACTCAAAGATTTGCGGTCTCCCAACGGTACATGTAGCACATAACAGTTAAGCATAAACAAGGACATATAGATTTGAGCATGCTAAGTTTACTAGATAAACCAACACCAAAATCCCATTGTTTACTAGTATCCAAGATGATGGTGAACAAATGATGATGATGATGAATGATGATGAAACCCAATGATCACACAAGACTTGATTGAACTCACGCAAGACTTAAACCAAGACTACCTCGTTCTTGCCATCCAGGACTCAGCTAGGTTCTACCGAGAGTAGGATAGACACCCCAAAGAATCCTGGGTTCCCTTGGTCCCTACCGAGAATAGTATAGGTCCTCAAGAGTTATGGATTTCACCGAGACTAGTATGAAATCCCATGAGTTACGAGTGCCACCGAGAATAGAATGCCACTCATGGTCGTGAGTTCTACCGAGAGTAGAATAGACTCTCGCGTCCAATTCAACTCATGATGTTTTGATCTCTAGATTTCCATGCTGACACAATGACTATGATGATATGAATTTGATTCCCGTTCCCATGATGTCAATGTTCACAGAATTTCCCATACTCATTGATTTCCAATGTTCTTAGATCTCCATGAGTTAATGGGTTTTCCCCATGTTCATAGATTTCCAAAGTTTATAGATTACCAAGAAGCTCGTGGATTTCCGCACGTGTGTAGAAATCCAAATGTTTATAGTTTAAAGAATGTTTGCATAAATGATTTTATCCAAACGTGTAAAGTTACCATGTTTCCACCCCATAGTTTTGAAAAGCTTAAATAGGGGCTATGAACTCACCTTGATCTTGGGTTAGGATGGTGCTACAATAGATCTCCTTAGCCTAGAGTTGGACATATATATAAGGTTAACAACGTGCTATAAGTCTAAGAAAACAAGCTTACGTGACCTCGAGCAAAAACTGGGTTTTAAAGACGAAAACAGCTTGGTTCTGGCTTGATTCGATCGAATAGGAACACGTTCGATCGAATAGGAACTTGTTCGATCGAATAGACACACATTCGATCGAATAGACACACATTCGATCGAATCTGAGGCACACTCGATCGAACTAGAAACACATTTGGTCGAACCAGTTGGGAAAACTCGTTCGGTCGAACATGGAACTTGTTCGATCGAATAGACACTCGTTCGATCGAATACGAAACTCATTCGGTCGAATGAGTTGGAGACCATTCGGTTGCTTTCCTATTCGGTCGACCGGACTGGTTCGATCGACTGGTTCGATCGAATGGGCTGATTCGATCGACTGATTCGATCGAATGAGTCTGATTCGACTCCTTCAAGCTGGGCGACGGAGAAACCTACGGGTTTTTCAGATTTTTCCAGATTTTTGACCCAAAATCGAAGTTTTTGACATGGAAATGCTCGGGATTGAAGGGACTATCGATTCCCAGTGATTTTAAACACAAAAGCCTGCATTTTGACACCAAAACAAGACGGTTTTTGACCCGAAAACTCAAGAAACGAAAATGGGTGTTTTTGCTCGATTTGAGGCCGAAAATGGTTATGAAAATGGATGATTTTCAAGAAGATCTTACCAAGAACAACAACAAACAGATTTGTGGACTCGGATTTGAAGTTTGAAGACTTTCTCTCTCTAGTTTCTCTCTCTAGAATGAGAGTGTTTGGGTGGGAAGTGTTGGTGGAAATGAAAGAGATGGTGTAAGAATACTTGATTTTCCGCTTAAATACTCGGGTGACTCGGGTTCGGGTTTAGGCTACCGACGGGTCAAGACTAGTCGAGTTCATAAGTTTTTAAACAAACTAAAACTTTTTCAGCAAAACTTTTATAAAACCATTTTCCGAATAATTATTTGAAATCTTTTTAAATAAGAATATTTAATTTTTCGAAAGCATAAAAATTAATATTTTTCAGGCGTAAATGTCGTTTTATAAAATAAACATTTTAAATGATAAAAGCAGATTTTTCCAATGATATGGGTTCCGAACTTATCGTCCAGAATCCCAAAGTCTATAGTTTCCGATGATTTCACGATCCTAGTTTACCAATCGAATTTCAGGGCGTTACAAAAGGCTTGCTTTTATAGGCCCAGGAGAGAGAAAGAAACAGGTAATGATCAGAGTTACGCTCACGCGCCCCCACTCGCAGGTGCAGGCCAACATGAGCGCGACACGTGTTCCTGACACTGTATGAGGAGACATGAAAGGCCACTGTAGCACCTCGAGCACACGAAAAGTCTGACACATAACGTCTCCATCTCTGACGCATGTCAGCACCAACCAACCACGTACATGGACGATTCATTTCAACCAAAAGGATAGAATTTCGCGCAACGCACTTGTGAGAAATGAAAAAGAAACGATAAACCCTATTAAAAAAGCAAACCATTAAGTCTAATATCTATCTTACCTCGCTCGCGCGAGACAAGACACACATTAGACTGGGGGGGCTTGAAGAGGTATGCACCCGCCTTAACATCGAGCGGGGCGGGTCAACCCACAAGATATAGACAAGAGGCTTGAAATCAGGATGTCATGAAGACGCAAAGCCAAAACCTATGCGCGTGCCGCATATCACATATGCTCACGCATATCACATATGCTCACGCATCACATATGCTCACGCATATCATATATGCTCACGCATCACATATGCTCACGCATATCGCATATGCTCACGCATCACATATGCTCACGCATCATATATGCTCACGCATATAACATCTGCGCGTGGCGCATCTGCGCGTAGCGCATATCACATATGCTCACGCATATTACATATGCTTGCGCATATCACATGCTCACGCATATCACATCTGCGCGTGAGAATAAAGAGAAGACCTCGCGCATCCCCAGGATAGGCGCATATCACACATGCACACAATCAACCACGTCCTTATCCAAATCAGGATAAGGACAACCATGATTGTGCTCATCAGACAACCTTCCAGAAGGTATCCTTTAAGGAATAATGAATATGCTGATGTTGACAGCTGCCAATGAAGGGTGGACAACTCAGCAAAGCCCATGTGCTACCACGTGATTGCACATGGGTCAGGTGAAATACCTTGGTCAGAGAATAATCAATGAAAAAGCACCAGGTGTCCTAAGGACACGTGGCGCGAAGCAATAGGAGGAGGCCAAAAAGGCCCTAATTGGGTCTGAGCCCAATCATTGGAAACCCTAATACTATAAATACCACACCACCTCCACAGTGGGAGGTAAGCAAGAAAATATATTCTAAGTCCTTACTCACTTTCACATTCTGATCATCTTCTCCTACAATATCTTATTCTCACACCGGAGGGTTACCCCAAAGAGGACCCCTCTGTCCCTTTCTGAGGGGTAAGTTCACGGTGCTGCTCATTTTGTAGGTGGAAGAACTCATATTCCGGAAAACCATCGGTGATACAACACATTCATACCCGAGGAACGTTGATCGTATATAAGTAAGTCGATCCACGCTTCTTCACTTAGCTATGTTAATTTATGCTTGTTTATCCATGTTTAGTTATGTTTTGTTTGCGTTCGTTAGCAGTTTGGTTATACAATAGATGAACTAACATAAACAAACACAAAATGTAACACCCCGACCAAAGGCGGATTATACATCGGGGCGCCACATATTGTTTCATTACTCGTGACACTATTGGGTGTCAATATTTAATAAATACGTTCATTCGCGCACGCGCAAAGTAGACATAAGATAACATAAATCATCATAAATCAATATATTATAAATCATAATAATAAAACAGCAATAACTTGTCTTGATACATTTTAATCTAGGTCCAAAATAAAAAAAAACTTCCTAGGTGTCCACAAGCTCCAAAACAGCTACTGCAAACCTGAACATGTGTTAAAATAAACGTCAAACACTTGCGTGTTGGTGAGAAATCAAGTTTAATACAATACATAGATAACAATAAAATCTGCGCGCAACATGTGTATGTCTGGTTTTCAACAAGGGTGTAATCTGATCGGGACCAACTCTAAGATTCATAAGACTGCCAGTGCTCACAATTGAGCTCACAAACAAGACTAACTGTGCATGTGTAAACAAAAGAGAAAATCATAAACGATAGTTCTCCCGTGTTCATCTAATGGTACCATGAAAACTGCGGAATAGACCGACAAGACGGTTAATGATCCACACATACAAATAAACAGCCAAGTCTACGTCCTCAACACATGGGATACTGCGCGACTAAAGTTCATAAACAAGTTTAAGACTCTAAGTTTGTATGAACACATGAACATCCCAAAACATTAAAAGCAAAAAGGGATTAGGTACGAGATTACTCACATGATAAACGATGCGGTGTAAGATAAAGCAAGAACCAACTTTAAACAAGCACAAGTTAACCTATAAATAAAATTATTGTTTTAATGATTTGTTTCAAGTCTTGATTATAAGTTAGCATAATTAATAAGTAAATTATTATATATAATATATATTACCGGAAAAGCAGGGCAGAACAGGGAGGAAGACGGAGGCAGAGAGGAAGACGGCAGAGAGAGCAAGGAGCAAGAGAACAGGAGAGATTAAGTGTTTGTGTGTGATGTGTTATGAAAATATTATTATTATTTATAGGAAAACCCTAGGAGACATAATCCCTAGAAAAGGGGAAAAGATCTTAAAAAGCAAAAGATTCCAAAAGCAAAAGATATGGAAAGATATGGCAGCTGCAGAGGCAAGATAAAGCTGTCAGGGAACAGTAAAAAAAAGCATGGGCGGGTAGATAAAGGTACAGGTCAAGCATGGCAAAAGCAGATCTCAAAAGATTATGTCAGTCACTTTATCTGTCAACCAATGGGGTTGGTGCGCATGCTGCGCCGAAAGTAACTTTTCAGACATAAAGCAGATTAGGTCAACAGCTCAAAAGATAAGACAACTCAAAAGCAACGGCTAGCTTAAACAGAAGAAAACTCAAAGGGTTTGACGCGAGAAGGCTGACACAGAAGGTCAAGAGAGCGCGAGCGCGAAGGCAGACAGAACTAACCTTAACGCGTCGCAGAAAGAACTACCATTTCTAAGCGCGCCGCGGGAAGAATCACATTTCTTAGCGCGCCGCGGGAGGAACTAAAATTCCTAGCACGCCGCGGGAAGAACTATAATTCTTCGCGCGTCGAGGGATGAACTACGATTCTTAGCGCGCTGCGAGAAGAACTACAAATCCTTAGCGCGTCGCGGGAAGAACTACCGTTCTTAGCGCGCTGCGAGAAGAATTACAATTCTTAGCGCGCTGTGAGAAGAGTTCGTCTCGCGTATCGCTGAAACAGGTGGTCTTCACGCAGGATTCCTTGTAAGGGGTCTGGCGCGTAGAGCTGCGCAGACAACCTTAGGCGGGAAGGAACAAAGGACAAGCAAAGAGTTAGAAGAAAAAGAGGGAAACAAGGCGTAAGGGCGGGACGGCGACAAGAGGGAAAAGAAGGCGGAAAGAGAGAAGGAGAGGGACGGGACGGCGGAAAGAAAGAGAGAGAAAGAGGCGGGAAGGAAAAGTATATTATTATTATTAAAAATAAAGTATAAGTATAAATAAATATTAAATCATAAAAGAAAGAGATCGGGTCAGAGAAACGGGTACCTGGGTCGGGTCGGATCGGGGCAGATGTCACAGTCTCCCCTACTTTAAGAAATTTCGTCCCGAAATTTATCTCGAAGTAGGTTGCGCAGAGAACAGGTGCGGGTACTTGATCTTCATTTGATCTTCCCTTTCCCATGTAAACTCGGCTCCGCGCTTGGATTCCCAGCGAACTTTCACGATAGGGATGCGACTGCGCTTGGTTTGCTTAACCTCGCGATCCATAATCTCAACAGGCTTCTCAACGAAATGCATAGATTCATCAACTTGAACTTCATCAAGTGGAATGTGAAATTTCTCGTCAGCTAAACACTTCTTGAGATTGGATACATGGAACGTTGGATGCACATTACTGAGCGCGGGCGGCAGGTCAAGTCTGTAGGCAACTTTTCCCACACGCGCGAGAATCTTGAATGGACCAACATAACGAGGAGCAAGCTTACCTTTCTTCCCAAAGCGGACAACACCCTTCCAAGGCGACACTTTGAGGAGAACAAGATCACCAACTTGAAATTCGAGAGGTTTTCGTCTGCGATCTGCGTAACTCTTCTGTCGGCTTCTAGCAGTCAGCAGATGATCACGGATCTTGGCGATTTTATCGGTTGTCTCTTGAACAAGTTCGGGTCCTGTGATTTGAGCTTCTCCCACTTCGTTCCAACAAATCGGGGAGCGGCACTTACGACCGTAAAGTGCTTCAAATGGGGCCATACCGATACTGGAATGATAGCTGTTATTATAAGAGAACTCGATCAAAGGCAGGTGCGAATCCCAATTACCTCCAAAATCAAGAACACAAGATCGGAGCATATCCTCAAGAGTTTGAATAGTTCGCTCAGACTGACCGTCAGTCTGAGGATGATATGCCGTACTCATGTCCAAGCGAGTTCCTAGCGCAGATTGGAGAGATTTCCAAAAGCGAGATATAAAACGGCCATCGCGATCGGATATGATGCTCAAAGGAGTACCATGGCGGCAGACAATTTCCTTGACATAAAGCTGCGCGAGCTGCTCAACACGGTAGTTTTCACGAATGGGCAGAAAGTGAGCAGACTTAGTCAAACGATCCACTATTACCCAAATGCTATCATGTTTGCTTGCTGTCAAAGGTAACTTGGTAATAAAGTCCATCGCTACACATTCCCATTTCCACGTAGGAATTTCTGGTTGTTCGAGCAAACCAGATGGGCGTTGGTGTTCAGCTTTCACTTTAGAACAAGTCAGACATTTAGCTACGAACACAGCAATATCCTTTTTCATACCAGGCCACCAATAAGTTATGCGCAAATCCTTGTACATCTTATCAGTGCCAGGATGAATAGAATACCGAGATTTGTGTGCTTCACACAGGATATCAGCGCGAAGATTCTCATCAAAGGGAATCCAGATGCGATTAAGATAGCAGAGAATTCCACTCAGATTAGGGACAAAGAGTGCTTCCGCGCCACACGCTAACTCGGCGCGAAGATTACCATTACTGATGGATGCGCGCTGCGCGTCACGAATACGCGATTCAAGGTTGCTTTGAATCGGCGCGAAGTGAAGCTGGGTGCGCGGCAAGATACAGTTAAGCTGGCAGGGTTTTCGGCTGAGCGCATCGGCTACCACATTAGCCTTACCAGGATGATACCGGATCTCACAATCGTAATCGCTGATGAGTTCGTTCCATCGGCGTTGTCTCATGTTAAGTTCCTTCTGATCAAAGATATGCTGAAGGCTTTTATGGTCAGTGTAGAGGATACACTTAGTACCATAAAGGTAGTGTCTCCAGATCTTCAAGGCAAAAACAACTGCACCAAGTTCGAGGTCGTGAGTTGTATAATTCTTTTCATGAACCTTAAGTTGCCTTGATGCGTAAGCGATAACCTTGCCTCGTTGCATAAGAACACAACCGAGACCTTGGTTGGATGCATCGCAATACACGACAAAATCATCATTACCCTCAGGTAGCGCAAGAACAGGAGCTTCACACAACAAACGCTTGAGCGTTAGAAAGGCTTCTTCTTGCTTCGAGCCCCAAATATACGGTTTACCTTTGTGCGTCAGAGCTGTTAAAGGCAAAGCGATCTTCGAGAAGTTCGAAATGAAGCGCCGGTAATAACCAGCTAAGCCCAGAAAGGAACGGATCTCGGTAGGAGTAGATGGCGTGATCCAGTTCTTGATTGCTTCAATCTTGGATGGGTCGACATGAATACCCATCTTGTTTACAACATGGCCAAGAAACTGTACTTCATCAGACCAAAATTCACACTTGGAGAGCTTGGCAAAGAGCTGCTCGGCTCTAAGCTTTTGCAATACCAATCGGAGATGTTGCTCATGCTCGGCCTTGGTCTTAGAATACACCAGAACATCATCGATAAACACGATCACGAATTTATCCAAGAAAGGCCTACACACCCGATTCATTAGATCCATGAAAACGGCGGGTGCGTTGGTTAGACCGAAGGACATGACCAAGAATTCAAAATGGCCATAACGAGTTCGAAAAGCAGTCTTCGGAACATCTTCATCGCGGATGCGCAACTGGTGATAACCAGAACGGAGATCGATCTTCGAGAAACAGGAGGCACCTTGGAGTTGATCAAAGAGGTCGTCAATACGCGGTAAGGGATACCGGTTCTTAATGGTGAGTTTGTTCAACTCGCGGTAATCAATACACATGCGAAACGATCCATCTTTCTTTTTAACGAACAACACCGGAGCACCCCAGGGCGAAGAGCTAGGGCGAATGAATCCTTTAGCAGTCAACTCTTGAAGTTGGCTTGCCAATTCTTGCATCTCAGCGGGTGCAAGACGGTAAGGAGATTTAGCTACGGGGGAAGCACCAGGGACAAGATCAACACGAAACTCGACTTCACGAGCGGGAGGGATACCAGGAAGATCATCAGGAAAAACTTCAGGGAAATCACGCACAACAGGGATATCGCGAAGCTTCTCTTCTTCAGCAGGTTTAACCACATGAGCTAAGAATGCAATACACCTTTTCCGCATGAGTCTTTGGGCTTCGGCGCAAGACATAAGTTTAAGACCGCGGGAGGGTTTTTCGCCGTAAATATGAAGATCACCATTTTCTCGAGGTATGCGAATCATCTTCTTGGCGCAAATAACTTCGGCGCGATTATGCGAGAGCCAGTCCATACCAATGATAACATCAAAGCTTCCAAGAGGCATAGGGATGAGGTCGATTAGAAAATCGTTTTCGTTAAGGTTAAGTGTGCAATCTTTAATCACCGAGTTAATTAAAACAGTTTCACCGTTAGCCAATTCAACTGAAAAATCTTCTTTTAAATCGTTGCGCGGTCGCGCAAGCTTCTGCTCGAAGGCGCGAGAGATAAAACTTCGATCGGCGCCAGTATCAAAAAGTACAGAAGCATAAAATCCGTTAAGCAAAAATGTACCATTAACTACGTCATTAATCGCTTGCGCTTGGTGCGCGGTTATGTTAAAAGCTCGTCCGCGTGTCACTTGGTTCGAAATCTGGTTCACCGGATTCGCTTGTGTGATCTGAACTTGTAGCCTTGGGCACGCGTTCCGGAAATGACTGGGATCACCGCAGTTAAAGCACGATCTGGGTCGTGGGTTTTGGTAGGTTAGTTGTGGATTCTGCGGGTAGACTGGTGGTGTTTGCGCAATTGGGTTGGCGGGAAGGACTCTACAGTTCTCAGCAGTGTGACCAGTACGGCCACATCGGGTACAAAGTCGACACGGGGTTTGGGTTGGGTGGTGAAATCTACAGGTTGGGCAAAAGGGATGGTTTCCTGTGTAAGGTTTCTTAGTTGGCGGGGCAGGGAGTGCTGGATTGGTTAAGGCATAGTTGTGGACTACAGGAGGTGTTGGGTAGGCTGACAGAGGGTTAGGCGCGTAAACTGGGGGTTGGTAGATGGGTTGCTGGACAATGGGCGGGTTGGTAAGCGCATAGGCCTTGCGCCTGCGCTTGAGGTTGTTACGGTTTGAGGGTTCTGGTTTGGTTTCTGTTGGTTCAGGGGCAGTCTTGGTGAGTTTGGTCTTCTCAGTTCCCCGCAGGAACAGGGTTCCTGCTCTGACATGGTTGTCGCTGAGCACAGCGGCCAACTCGATGGCGTCAGAGAGGGTAACTGGGTTTCTGGCCCATACAGAATCTTGAATTTCCTTGGGGAGACCCCCAAGGAATTTCTCGATTGCTCGGCGTGAAGGGGTAACAAGGTGAGGGACCAGTAAGCTTAGCTCGTGGAAGCGCGTCGCGTACTCGCGCGCTTCGCCACTGTATTGCTTCAAGTTCCAGAATTCTTCCTCCAGGCGCTTAACTTCGTTGGGAGGGCAGAATTCTCGCGTAAGAATTTCCTTGAATTCCTCCCATGTCATGCTAGAAGCAGCCTCTGCGCCACGCGCATGAGCTACTCCATTCCACCATGTAAGCGCTCTGGATTCCAGGACACTGGAAGCATATAGGGTTCGTCTGTCTGAGGGGCATTGGGTGTGGAGGAAAGTGTTTTCTATCTTCTCGAGCCATTGGAGCATCACGGTGGCTCCTCCAATACCTGTGAACTTTGGAGGGTTACCCGCGTTAAAGGATTTAATGTTGTAACCAGAGGTGTTGGTATTGTTTTGGCTCAAGGCTTGGGCTATCGCGGCGGCCATTTCCTGGGAACGTTGCTGTCTACGCATGCGCGAGGCTTCTCTTCTCTGAAATCGGCGAGATAGCGGAGGCATTCTATAAAAGTTTTAATTTTAGTTAACATCTTGGTTTTTATCGCAAAGTTTTAATCTTATAAAGCTTGGTTTCACGGAGTTAGATGCTATCAAAAGTTAAAGTAAAATAAATGACCCTAATTGCAGACTTAATAAAGGTAACAAATTCGAATCAGAAATCGACAATTCATGTATCACCATGACTTTCCGAATTCCCAATTTAAAATATACGAGTAAACGAGTATTGGAGGTTGACGATTCATGTATCACCATGACTTTCCAATCTTCAATATAAAATATACAAGAAAATGAGTATTGGAGGTTGACAATTCATGTATCACCATGACTTTTCAAGTCTCCAACCTCAGAACATAATCGTAAATGGAAATTGAAAATCAACTATTCATGTATCACCATGACTTTTCGGATTTTCAAATCCAACAAACGAATATGTAAGTAAAATCAATAAAAATCGAAATTCAACAAAAATCGAAATATCGCGAAATAAAACATAAAATCATATACTGCGCAAGCGCGAGCATATTCACAAATAACGAGTAATTAACAATAAGCGCGCAAACATGAGATTTCTCTCATGCGCGAGAAGGGACTCTTAGGTATTCTAGGCCGTTACGTCTAACCACCTATCCTAAAGTCAACGAGCTCTGATACCAATCTGTAACACCCCGACCAAAGGCGGATTATACATCGGGGCGCCACATATTGTTTCATTACTCGTGACACTATTGGGTGTCAATATTTAATAAATACGTTCATTCGCGCACGCGCAAAGTAGACATAAGATAACATAAATCATCATAAATCAATATATTATAAATCATAATAATAAAACAGCAATAACTTGTCTTGATACATTTTAATCTAGGTCCAAAATAAAAAAAAACTTCCTAGGTGTCCACAAGCTCCAAAACAGCTACTGCAAACCTGAACATGTGTTAAAATAAACGTCAAACACTTGCGTGTTGGTGAGAAATCAAGTTTAATACAATACATAGATAACAATAAAATCTGCGCGCAACATGTGTATGTCTGGTTTTCAACAAGGGTGTAATCTGATCGGGACCAACTCTAAGATTCATAAGACTGCCAGTGCTCACAATTGAGCTCACAAACAAGACGAACTGTGCATGTGTAAACAAAAGAGAAAATCATAAACGATAGTTCTCCCGTGTTCATCTAATGGTACCATGAAAACTGCGGAATAGACCGACAAGACGGTTAATGATCCACACATACAAATAAACAGCCAAGTCTACGTCCTCAACACATGGGATACTGCGCGACTAAAGTTCATAAACAAGTTTAAGACTCTAAGTTTGTATGAACACATGAACATCCCAAAACATTAAAAGCAAAAAGGGATTAGGTACGAGATTACTCACATGATAAACGATGCGGTGTAAGATAAAGCAAGAACCAACTTTAAACAAGCACAAGTTAACCTATAAATAAAATTATTGTTTTAATGATTTGTTTCAAGTCTTGATTATAAGTTAGCATAATTAATAAGTAAATTATTATATATAATATATATTACCGGAAAAGCAGGGCAGAACAGGGAGGAAGACGGAGGCAGAGAGGAAGACGGCAGAGAGAGCAAGGAGCAAGAGAACAGGAGAGATTAAGTGTTTGTGTGTGATGTGTTATGAAAATATTATTATTATTTATAGGAAAACCCTAGGAGACATAATCCCTAGAAAAGGGGAAAAGATCTTAAAAAGCAAAAGATTCCAAAAGCAAAAGATATGGAAAGATATGGCAGCTGCAGAGGCAAGATAAAGCTGTCAGGGAACAGTAAAAAAAGCATGGGCGGGTAGATAAAGGTACAGGTCAAGCATGGCAAAAGCAGATCTCAAAAGATTATGTCAGTCACTTTATCTGTCAACCAATGGGGTTGGTGCGCATGCTGCGCCGAAAGTAACTTTTCAGACATAAAGCAGATTAGGTCAACAGCTCAAAAGATAAGACAACTCAAAAGCAACGGCTAGCTTAAACAGAAGAAAACTCAAAGGGTTTGACGCGAGAAGGCTGACACAGAAGGTCAAGAGAGCGCGAGCGCGAAGGCAGACAGAACTAACCTTAACGCGTCGCGGAAAGAACTACCATTTCTAAGCGCGCCGCGGGAAGAATCACATTTCTTAGCGCGACGCGGGAGGAACTAAAATTCCTAGCGCGCCGCGGGAAGAACTATAATTCTTCGCGCGTCGAGGGATGAACTACGATTCTTAGCGCGCTGCGAGAAGAACTACAAATCCTTAGCGCGTCGGGGGAAGAACTACCGTTCTTAGAGCGCTGCGAGAAGAATTACAATTCTTAGCGCGCTGTGAGAAGAGTTCGTCTCGCGTATCGCTGAAACAGGTGGTCTTTACGCAGGATTCCTTGTAAGGGGTCTGGCGCGTAGAGCTGCGCAGACAACCTTAGGCGGGAAGGAACAAAGGACAAGCAAAGAGTTAGAAGAAAAAGAGGGAAACAAGGCGTAAGGGCGGGACGGCGACAAGAGGGAAAAGAAGGCGGAAAGAGAGAAGGAGAGGGACGGGACGGCGGAAAGAAAGAGAGAGAAAGAGGCGGAAGGAAAAGTATATTATTATTATTAAAAATAAAGTATAAGTATAAATAAATATTAAATCATAAAAGAAAGAGATCGGGTCAGAGAAACGGATACCTGGGTCGGGTCGGATCGGGGCAGATGTCACACAAAAGACGTTAATTTTCATAATGAATGAACATGAACATGAACAAGAACTATGAAGAGAGTCATGACATCTTAACTGATATCTTACAAGAAGACGTTAATTTTCTTAACCGACATCTTACAACATTTGTATTAGTGTTCGTGTACAATCTTTTGCTCAGTTAAAGTTAAGCGAACGAACATGGATAAGCACCGATTGTGGTTGTTCTGTTTTTTCACTCTAGATGTTCTTGTTTGTTGCTCAATCTTTATTGCACTTTTAAGATTGTGCCTTTAGTTGATATCAGACCGACATCTTACAACCTTAATTTGGTGTGTTTTTATTATTTGAAGGTGGATGCTGTTGTATACCTAGTGGATGCTTACGACAAAGAACGATTTGCGGAGTCAAAAAAAGAACTAGACGCGTTGCTGTCAGATGAATCATTGGCGACCGTGCCATTCTTGATTTTAGGCAACAAGATTGACATCCCGTATGCAGCTTCGGAAGACGAGTTGCTTTATCACATGGGGCTGACCGGGTTGACCTACAGGTAAAGGCAAGGTGAATTTGGAGAACTCGGGTGTTAGGCCGATTGAGGTATTCATGTGTAGCATTGTCAGGAAAATGGGTTATGGTGAAGGTTTTAAGTGGGTTTCTCAGTACATCAAGTAGGAAATAAAAATATATATATATGTATGTGTGTATACATATATGTATTATGTTATGGTTTGTGGGTTATCAACTGCTTGGTAAGAGATTGCTAGTGATTTTAGTTTGTTTTTTAATGTCTACTTTTGGGTTGCAAGTGATTGTGCTTTGTAAGTCGAGAGTGATGTTTTCAATTGGATTGTTGTTTGATTACATGAACGAATACGGGTCGGTTTCCATTTCCAACATCACCACCACCAATACCATCATCATGGTCTTGTTCATAAAAGTGGAGATATCCTTTGGATCTATGAATAAGGTGTTGATGATGATGATGAACTGCAGTTGATCGCAGCCTCAAGAATAGCAATGAAGGTGATGAACAGAAGTTTGTAGCCTGATATTGAACAGGTTCATGCAGCAAGTTCATCAGGTTGATTGGTGACCACGAGTGTATTGGTATTATGTACCGTTTGGTTCGACGAATATGAAATCCAGAAGTTTTCATCAGTAATTGTGTTTGGCAAGTTTTTGTTGGGGTTGGAGTTGGAAGCTAAATCAACTAGCTACCCTTCAATAACCTAATAGAATATTCAAATTCCTAACTAATTCACTTTAGCATATTCCAACTAAAACTGACCATCTTCTTTGGCTAAAGATTAAATCTTGCGAATTGAATCCCCCTCAACTGAATTGAAAACCTTCGAACCTAATCTAGATCCCAACTAACCCTTCTTGGTCACAGGTTCCCAACAAATCCATAACCATATCTTGGTTGATGTTAATCAAATTGAGGATGATAGACCAAATCCAGAAGGGAAAGATGAAAATTGTTGAGAGGGGGTGGAGATGAACCGAATCCAGATGCATCTCTTGAAATGGTTTGGCCGACTAGAACAAAGGCAATGCTTGTGGATTGGAGAGAGTTCAGTCACCACAGTGAAGAAATTTGTCTTTATGGGGAACACACACTTTGCGTCTTTCGCAAACAAATTTGATTTCATGGGACATTGATGAATACTCTAGGAAGTTTGATACATATGAACTGAGGTGGGGATGTTTAGGGGGTGGGGATATGGTCATCTTCCAAGTTTCATCATTTTGTCACTTCTAGCAAACCACCATCATAGTCCATCTTTCTTTCAACCCAATAAATACCATCATTCAACACTATTCTACCTTTTTAAAGTTCATTAATTTTTTAAACAAATACTAATTTTACTAGTTTTAAAGAAATTACCTATATATAAAAATAAAAAAATTGTAAATAATGAATTATTTTATTGATAATAGAAAAATACATAAGAAAAAAAAATATATATCATCTGGGTGTTACTTGTCTGGCTTTTGAATTGTCTCATTTGTTTTAAATCCTTTCGCCTTGAATTTTGTTAGTGGTAGGAGCGATAGGGTGGTAACCAAGTATCTCATGAAATGATATTCAACCCAACGCCAGAATGAAATTGTCTTTTGCATTTCGTCACGATCTTCTGGCTAGTCGTCCAAGCACGTGCTAAGGCTAAGGTAATGGGGCTTGGTTGAGCCCAAAGTGATCCAATCAAAACACGACACGTAGGCGATGACATGACCCTGGATCAAGCCCCTCAACCAAGCCCCAGAGGCCCAGAGGGTGTAGTGGTTCAGGTGATCAGGGGCTTGATCCAGTTTTTAATTTATTTTTTATTTTTTGTTATGCACACAATTATAAATTAAAATACTTCATTAAAAAGGAAAATATAAACATAAATTTAAAATACATAAAAATAGCGTTTTTATTTTTTTTTCTGCCAATTTCTTCCGAATAAGATCTTTTTCTTCCTCCATTATCGCTTGGTCGGATAGCGGTAGGTGGCTAAGTCTTTTGCTAGAAATGCCAAACTCTTGAACCGATTTTTTGTATGTCGAGCTTCACCAATGGAGATGAGGGTACTTGACAATTCGTTAAATTTTATATCGAGCTTCACCAATCCCGCTTCTCCGGTTTTCTTCTCCTTACCTTTTTGGGATTGTTCTGCGGGTTTAGTCGACTCCGGTTGTGTGTTGATATTACCATAACTCGAGCCCGACATGGTTTTAAATTTGAGAAACTTAGAGAGGTTTTTTAAAATTATTAGAGAGAAATGTAGTGAGAATGGTATGTTATGGTATCTTAGTTCTTTTAAATAAAAAAAGGATCCAGTTACAACAAAGAGACAGGTAAGCTGGCAACAAGTTGCGCCGCCACCCCCTTTTGAATGGCAAAACGAATCCTACTGAAAACATAGTTATCGTTCTTCGGCGTCGTTGAGTTACTGTGCACGACCCGCTGAACTCTTTTTAAAAACGTAGCAGCATCAGGAGCGAGAGACCCAAATGTATCAAAAGCAAAAGAGATGAACGCATGTTGATTCCCGCCCTGTTTAACACATCAAAAAGGACATCCCTGACCAAATCATGTCTATATTTAAACCCCGAGAGTTCTTTGCAGTGAACCGCGTGTTCACCAAAATTATCTAAACAAACTTTATGACAGACCAGACATGGCTCATTAACTGGGAACATGGGGATCATTAAACGAATATTTAAGAATGACTCGGTACTCCACTGCTGACATGTGCTGGCCTAACCCTTCGATGGGAGTGACAGTCAAAATAAGGTAGTTATTTATTGTGGGTTTGAATTAAAATAAAAAATCACATTTAAAGCCACCAACGACTATTTTTTAAAAATTTAACTAGCCAACGGCTAGTTTTGCCCCGCGGTCCCGGCCACGGGACTCGTCCGCGCCCCTAACTACTTGATGGGTGTAGTGGTGTTCGTGAGCCACCTCACCCGCCACCTGAACTGCGCCCTTCCTTCACCCCCCATTACCCACGGCCTAACACCTCTTCCTTGAAATTTCAAGGTTATGGGGCAGCGAGACGTGAAGGCTCTAGCACGAGTGGATTGTTGTGTGGATCCATCTTTTCGTAAAGTTTTGGTGCTCAATATGTACAAAAAATGTTGTTATTTATGGATTGAAATACATATAAATACTTTAGATTTAAAAAAAGAAACCATTTAGCAACAATCAGGAGATCGTTAAACAGCGGCACCACGATAGGCGATCCACCCCTACACAACGCTGGTGTTAGCCGTACTGAGAGATGGGGCGTGGTGTTCCCACACGACACGGGGCGCTATATTGCTATCTAAGCATGCTCTCTCTCTCCGTGTGGGTACGCCCTTTATTCTAAGGGGCAATTTTGTTCAACTACCATTTGTATTTACGTATGTGCAAACAAAACATAATCTTTTTCTTTCACCGGAATAAATTCCAATTCTATCATTCAATTTTCATTTGAAAAATATTATTTTTAACCCAGCCTTTGGGTTTCTTGATCTTAGTCGGGCAAATAATGTTGATGGGTTAATTTTTGTGTTTTTAATCGAAATGGTAAGTTTGCCACTTTACCTTCAAAATCTTTTAAACCTCTTCTTAGGGTCAAAGTGTCAGAAAATACCAAACACGTTGCAAGTTATGACCAAACATATAATTTCTTAAAAATAACAAACTCAGCTACCTATCTTTGGTCTTGAATTTAAATTTGAATTTATTCTCAAAATAATGAATCACGTAATCATGCTCTGCCCTGCAGCCTTGTTAACATTACTTTCCATCATCAACAATCTAATCTTCTCAACTTCATCCCACTTCCCTTTTTCCGCATACATATTCGATAACAGCACGTAATTACCCGAATTCCATGGCTCCAACCTTATAACCTCTTTAACCGCCACTTCCCCAATCTCCATATCACCATGTTTACAACACGAACCAAGTAACGCACCCCACAATGCGGCATTAGGCTTCATTGGCATCGACTTTATCAACTCATACGCCTCTTTCACCAGCCCACCGCGCCCCAAAAGATCAACCATGCACCCATAATGCTCGAGCCGTGGCTTGATTTGATGTTCTGAAACCATAGAAGAAAACAAGCCCTTTCCTTTTTGAATCAAGCCCGAATGCACACAACAGGTTAACGCACCAACAAATGTGGACTCGTTTGGATTCAACTCGTTGTTTATCATCTCATCAAACAAACCTAAACCCTTTTCTACTTCCCCATTGAAAGCCAAACCAGATATCATTGCATTCCAAGAAACCACATTCTTTAATGGCATGCCATTGAAAACCATGAAAGCTGCATCGAGAAATCCACGTTTACAGTAGAAATCCACAAGCGCGTTTCCAACAGAAACGTGTTTTTCATAAAGTTTACTTGATTTGGTATACGAATGGATCCGTTGCCCGATATCATCTTCTCCCAAACGAGCACAAACCGGAAGCATCGTCACCACCGTGGCCTCATCGGGTTCGAAACCGTTGTCACACATTTCATGAAAAACTTTCAAAGCTTCACGCTCATACCCAGCTTTCGACAAGCCGGATAACATTGTATTCCACGAAACCACACTACGCTCTCGCATTTGATTAAAGAGGGCATAACCCATGTGTACATTTCCTGTTTTACAATACCCTCGAATCATTAAGTTCCAAACGATAACATTTGTTTCAGGCATTTCATCGAACAGCTTCCGTGCATCAACCATTTCCGCACAGTTCACATACAATTCAAGTATTCCAATTCTTACAGCACTAAACCAATGAAACCCAAGTGACAGAAGCTGCCCATGAAGCGTTTTCCCAAACCTAAGATCCCAAAGACTGGAGCAACACTTGAGGACAGGAGCAAAAGTGAACTCGTCTGGCCAAATGTTGCGTTTCCTCATGGCGTGAAACAAGTGAAGTGGGAGTTGAGAAGGGGGTGATAAGGAGTAGCCTTTGATGATGGAGTTGAAGAGGAGGATGTTCGGGTGGTGGGTTTGGAGGAATATGAGGTGGGCGTATGGCATTTGGTTGAGTGAGCCGCATGCGGAGACCAAGTGGGAGAGGATGAGGTTGGATTGGTGGAGGTGGTGCCGGAAGATGTGGGCGTGGATTTCGGTGAT
The DNA here is from genome assembly GCF_021521415.1 of Bidens hawaiensis. NCBI lineage: Eukaryota > Viridiplantae > Streptophyta > Magnoliopsida > Asterales > Asteraceae > Bidens > Bidens hawaiensis. The sequence continues at coordinate 121,151 of NW_027494416.1, read as the reverse complement.
ACGGGTACGGTTACGGTGTCGATGGAGGTGATGGAGGATTCTTCGTTCGATGCCTCTGGCTGTGCCGCCTCTGCTCATTTTCATTATACTACGGCTTCCATAGTTGTAGTAGCTAATATAATACCTTGTATCGAGTTGTCGAACTCGATTTTGAATGGGATGTCACTTTGAAATGAGTTGTGTCTTATTGATGTTTCAAACAGACGAGTTGTGGCGGGGACACCGGTTGGTATTGAGTTGCTCCGTTACATCAGCATCAAAATTACAATCTTGTGAACAATTTTAAAAGTCTTACATCAAAAGTGTAAATGTATGAAACTTAAACGGCTGAAGTATACTGAAGAGAAATAACCTCGGTGACTAATGTTGAAAATTTTAAAAGTTTTCAACTTTGTTTTTAAATGTCTTGGCGGTTAGAGAGGAAAGTTTTAAACTTTCCACTTTGCCATTAATTTGTAATCACTAGCTTATATCTTGTATGACGCACCGGTTATATATATATATATATATATATATGTATATGTATATGTATATGTATATGTATATGTATATGTATGTGTAGGGAAATGATCATGAAATAACTTTTTTTTAAAGAGATAACTGAATAACTAATAATAAAGTATTTTTAATTTAATTAAAAAAATATTTTTATTTTTTTTCTTTCCTTCTTTTTATATGTTGTTATTTTTCACAAAAAAAAAAAATTAAAAAAACTCGTTGTTAACGCATATATACATTGACTTTTTTTATAATGCATATGTGTAATATTGTGAAGTTTGATATTTGAGATAGTGTTTAATAATATATATATAGTTGTTTGTATTGTAATTTGCAATAGTGTTATATTATATACAAAAATAAAAAAATCGATATAATGCATATGTGCATTAGTGTTGTATTACAAATATGCGATAATGTGTTTTGCATACAATTATTAGTGTTTTATTTGCATATATTTTCAATAGTGTGTATTATATAATGCATTTGTGTTGTATTATATGTAATAAAACACTATTTTATATATGCAATACACATTAATGCACATATGATTACATCAACATGTTTTTTTAGAAACAATATTATATTATTAGGAGGAAAGAAAAAAAATCGCAAAATATTATTTTTAAAAAAGTTAAAAATAATTCTTTAGTAGTTCTCTAGTTCTCTCTTTAAAAATAGTTCTCTCTAGATCTCACCCATAAATATATATATATATATATATATATATATATATATATATATATATTAAACATATTAATAACTATGATCTACGGAACTTAAAAAAACAAAATTAACATGTAACCAAGTAAGTTAAATTCAAATGTTTGGGCACATGTTGATTCCATTTTCCATTTTATATGTTTCAAATTACTATGGTGTTCACTAAATATAAGTCCACGTTGGCATGACTGTTGTTTCGAGAAATCAAACAGTATTAGACAAGAACAAACAAACATAAAACAAAAATTATGAAGGCCACTAGATGTATTTGGCAGAATCAACTACAAATAGTAAGATGCTAAAACAAGAAATAACAAAATATCATTAAACTCAAGATTTCCATTGCATTAATTGATTAATTAGTAGGTACTAGGAAATATTAGGGTTTGAAGAAAGTCGGCTCTAAATACAAAGTGCTCAGGTCTAGGTTAGGTCAGGTATTCAGAGATGTCTCATCAACGTGACATATCATTCTATTTATAGGTCCACCTGACATTCCTTCTAGAAACCCTAATGATTAGCTACAATAAAATAAAATACAAGTGTAAAAGGTTCTTTGAGCAGATTTCTTCATGATGGCATGGCTCTTGATGACATTGTAATCTTCGAGTGTGCTCGGGACTTTACTTCGAGCAAACCAGCACTTAGAATATTTGAAAGGTTCAAATATTCCTCTCAAGCAAGCTTCATCTTCACAAGCACACCAAACTTTGCTCAGATGTGCTTCTACGAGCAAGAAAGTTCTTGCTCGAATCACTTCAGTCTTCAATTAGGATTATTTGAGAAAACCAAGTATACTTGGGGTACTGTAGGCATACTCAAGATTGAATCATGCTAGGAGTAACATTCAGAATTTTGTTCACAAACTCCCTACCAGCATGCTCTGTGATTCTTCTTTATTATAAACCTTGCTCGACCCACTAAGATACTCGGGAACTTAGTTAAGCAAAGTTTCTTCAAGGGTTTTGCTCGGTAGAAAACCATGCTTGATACAAGAACCATCCTTGTTTGACGAAGTGTAAATTGCTCGAACATAGCACTTAGAAGATACTTGAAGATTATCTTGCTTGGATAAGGATATCTTGGTCGAGGAATGTTTTTTCATGCTCAAATTGCATTAGCTTGCTCGAATTCCATACTTAGCCAAATCTGAAAGGTTGAGAAGATTTCAATCATTCCATTTGACCAAATAATCTCACCATAAATTGAAACAAGCTCAGATGAAACAAAACACATCAAGATTACATACACTTGTCAAAACACACATCAAATCCTTAAAAATGGTAAATTACATTATTTAAAAAAGAAATGATTACATAGTTTAAATTCTGCCACAAGGGCATTACACATCAAAATAGAAATAAAAATTACATCAAAAGAAAATTACAAAAGACTACAAGCTACAAACTTCAAAGATCATCTATGTCTAGTCTCTTTCTAAAGTTCTCTTCTCATTATAACACTTTGTTAACTCTGCCAGCTGTTGCTCTTTGTTGAAACATGCTCAATTAAGTATACCAATAATTTGTGAGAGGTAGTTCCAAGTTAGCAATGTCCCATAGATCATTTATATGCATATATTGTAGATAATTGTCTTCTTTAATTACACCCAAAAGTTGTGCTCTTATCTCAAGAAGAATAAAAAATATCTACTTGCATGATCATATTTGATTCCAAATATTCTTCCATCCGGTCTACCTTCAACATTTGGCCTTGTCATGACTCTCTTCATAGTTATTGTTTCCCTGATTGTCCATTTTTAAGTCCTTGGAGCAAGTTTTAAACTTATATGCTCCAAATCCCTTAACTATTTTCTCTTCTTTTCTTCACGGGAAGGCTTCATATTAACATATGATCTTTGTCTTCTGTTAATCATAAGGAAACCATTCCTCCATTGACTTCCTAAGTATTTTGAAAGATGATTTTGTTAAGCTTTAGCAAGCCTGTACTTGTATTCATAATCATGAAGAGGCACCTTAGCTAGCTTAGAGACTTTCTCAACAGTAAAATATATGAATTGTTCTTTCCTTTTTACAATCATCTCATTGTCATTATTCATCTTGATCACCAATTCACTTTTCTTGTTATCCCAGAACCAATCCTTTGGCAAATTTTCGTCCGGTCTTCTTTGTACATGACATGGCTCTCTTTGAACTGAAGATCTAGTACATGGTACAACAGATCTAGAAGTAGATTGCCTTGATGAAGAAGGTTGAGACTGTCTTCTTCTTAATGATTCAGGCCTTGGAAGGGTCTTGTCTTTCTAGTACTTTTCAGTGGCCACCTGAACATTTACATTCAATTCTCTAATGGAAACTTCTATAAAAGTTTCTTCCAATTGATTTCTAGACCAGGTTACCATTTCCTCCATATTATAACCACTTTTAGCCAAATGGGCTCTTTTATCAGCATGATTCTTCTCAAGTCTTTCTTGTCTGGCCCTTTTCTCATAATCATCGACATCGTCTATATTGGTTTCCTTCACCTCATGCTCTTTTCTTTTCTTCCCTTTATCAGATGTGGATGAGGAAGGTTTCTTTGTTTCAACAGAAGTTTTCCTTTGTTCTTTTAAACCTTCATTAAACTTCTTCACTACTAAATTGAATAATTCTTTCAATTGAGCTCTTTATAGACTTTCAATTTCATGATCATATACTCCTTTACCTAATAGGAGTCTTTTTATCTGATTAACCATATCATTAGAGAATATTGTCTCTTTTTTATTTATTTTTCTTTAATTTCTCCCTTTTATCTTAAGTCATGCACTCTTCAATTTTCTCTATTATTAAAGGCCTGTATTAAGAAGTTTTAATTGGAAATGAATTGAGGTCTTTGATTGATTTTTTTGGTGAAATTGGTTATGAATTGAGGTTTTTTTGTGGTACGGATTGGTTCGGATTGTGTTTACGAGTGATTTAGAAGTGGGTTGAGGTGATTTGGTTGAGGTTTGAATGGGTTTGAATTGATTTAGTGTTGGTTAGTATTGAGTTTGAATCTGGAAAAGTGTGTGAAGATTTGAATGCTCATTCGTTAGTTTCTTGAGCTCATTCACTAGATTTAACGACTTATTCGTTTGGTAGTTATAATAGTTTTAACAGTTGTTCAACATTCATAACAACCCGTTCGCTACTATAGTTCCTCATTCGTTCACTAAACATTCATTCTTCATACACATATGTTATTGTTCATACGGGTGGACAATAGCATTCATTCGTTGTCTGTGTCATTCCTCCTTATTCGTGTGAACAGGTTCATTCGCTATTGTTCATTTGTTACACTTACACACCTTATTCGTTATCTAAATACACTCATTCATTTCTAAATTATATCCTCATTCTATTACTCTGAACTCTCACAGATTGTCAGTATACACCCTGAACTTTCAAACTTAACAATTTTGTCCTCAAACTTTCACAGATGGCAAATTTCTATGCTTTGGCTTCCTAGAATGCTCTTATGCAACAAATGCTGAACATGGATTCTAAGATTGAGTCTCATACTAAATGTCCGAGACTCATGTATTTGTGTGAGTTTTCTATGTGGGAACCAAGGTTTCGAGCATAGTTGGGTTCTGTTCATCCGGATTGTGTTAATAGGTTGGATGTTGTGTATAAACCTCCATTGCTTGGTGATGCTTCTACAAGTTATACTGAGAAAACATTTGAAAACTACTCAGTTGAAGAAAATAAAGCATATGAGATTGAGACAAAGGCTTATTCTACTTTGACCATGGCATTACCAATTGTCTTTCACCAAGTCAGTAGCATTAAGATCTATGCTGCCTTGTTCCAACATTTGAGAATGAGGAGTATGAGAAATACCAAAGACAACAAGAAGTTAATGCTTAAGTTTCAACTCAAAAACTACTGTCTTTTGAAAGAGGAAACGATAATGAGATGTTGACTAGATTATGTCATTTAATTGCTGAAATGAAGAATTTTAAGATGGAACCTAGTGAAAGTGATCAGATAGATACTTTGAAGAATGTACTATATTCTACTTTTCTGTTAGTACTCAAGGAGAATAATTTCTTCAAGAATGAAGAACTCACTACTATGGAATTTGTTCAAAATCTAGAAGAAAGAGAATATGACTTGAAGTGTCAAAATTCCTCAACAGAGAATTACGAACCTACTTTGTATGGAGGATCACTTCCTTTGAACAACAAATCTGTCCCAGTTACTGCTTTTTATTCACAAGCTACTCAAGAGATTCCACATGATGGTGATTCTAGTCCTAATGTATGCTTTATGGCATCTGGATATGGTATTTTGTCTGTTGGTGAAAGTTCTCATAATTCACAACCACCACAAGTAAACATGAAGAAGGCTGAACAATAATGTGCCTTCATGTGTGCTTTCATGACATCATACGAACAGTTGGTGGGTAGCAAGATTGCTACAAGTGATTTGACAGATGAATACTATAATCAAATCGATCCAAATGATCTTGAGTTTATGGATCTTAAATGGAACATGCCTATGATTGTGATGAAAGCGAAAAGGTTCGTCCAAAGGACAGGGAAGGACTTGTCAACATTGAACAAGAGAATTAAATTTTATTAATTAAAAGTCAAATGCAATAACTGTCAAGAGTTTGGTCACTCTGCTAAGGAATGCGACAAACCAAAAAACCCCGGACTCAGGAAAGAAGTTCAAAGAAGAAATACAACAACTTTGAGTCAAAAGAGAAGTCAATAGGGGGTGAATCAGTTAAGTCTTGTAGGTTACAAGCCTTGATTGCTAATGAAGGAATCGATTGGAACCAAAGACTGTTAGGTAACTCACCTTGTGGTAATCAACAAATATGGTGTTGTTGAGCAATTCGAGAAGTTTGAAGATACTAGAGGTGATAAGTTGACTTATGAGAGTGATTAATCAGAGACTGAGACTGATTCAGATGACTCAAGTATTAAACAACAAGAGAACTTTTCTTGCATGGGAAAGAAAGAAGAGGTTAGTTCAAATTCTTCTAAATCTGTTTTTGTTGATTCGGGTAAAGTAACTTAATCTGATGTTAATGAATTAAATTCTAAACTTGAGTCATCACGTCACCACAATGATCAACTGGTTTGTGACTTAACAACGGTTCATGATAACTATAGACAAGCGGTTAAAACTAAAGAAAAAGCAAATGAAAAACTGAAAGTTTTGTAGGATAGTAATCATGATCTAAAAGTAGAAGTGAATGTTAAATTAATCTTGATTGAACGCTATGTTCAATTAATCAGCTGATTCTAATTGTAATTGACATGAATAGATGATGATTCATGTGCTAATTGTAAGCTATTAAGATGAAACTGTTTAGCTTAATTTTGAATCAATTATCAGTGTTGGATGTATAATTGATGTCATTTGATAGTTATTCACTTCGTAATCAGATTTATTAGCTTCGTTATAGTTTAATTGGTTAACTGAGGTTCAATTCAATGGAATTGATGTGATTATTGAGTTTGGCGGGAAAAAGTGTTTACGTGCAGGTTTTGGTTGATTTTGGACTAGTTAATTTGTGAATTGGTGGTTCAGAATGGTCAGAGTTTGCTCGGAATGAAATTACGAGTTGATTGAGTGTTTTATTTATTAAATTTGGTGTTAATTTGGACGAGATATCAAAGATTGAATTTCGTCTGGATTTGATTTTGGATCTTGAAACGTGAAGAACTGGAAATCTGTTTGATGGTTTGAATAAGCTATTCGCTACGATTGAAGGTTCATTCGTCATAACATAACTGCTCATTCGCATGAAAAGTATTAATGTTTTATGCCATGTGTTAGTTTGTTATAACTGATCTTTCGTTATCGTAGCTTATTCGTTATCCAGAACATCATTTGTGATATATTCATTCTCTATCAAAATATCCATTATGACACCCATTCGTTAAGCTATTGGTGTGTTCATTCTTTTTCTGATTCGTTTGATTACCGGTCATTTGTTACTCCATTCGTCATTGGATCATTCGTGTGAACATGACCCATTCGTTACCAGAAACTTACCATTTACTATACTATTCATTATAGTTCTGGTATCATTCGTTACACCATTCGTTACCATAACCAAACCATATTCATTATCATTATCATATCCCATTCCTCAAGACTATTCACCATTTGTTACTGAAGTTACATTTCACCCATAAGTTAATAATTTGGACATTTTATACCTAGAAATCTGAATAGTTGATCATTTAACCACATATTTCTGAAATGGCTAACTATTACGCGCTAGCATCTCAGAATATGATGATGCAACAAATGCTCCACCTAGATGTAGAAATCGGTTCACATTCTAAATGTTCTCGGCTTATGAAATTAAGCGACTTTGCCAAGTGGGAACCAAGATTTAGAGCACATCTAGGATCTGTGCATCCTGATTGTTCAAGATGTCTTGATGATGTTTATACCTCTCCGATGATTGGTGTTGCAAGTACAAGTTATGAAGAAAAGTCTTATGCTTCTTATACTCAAGAAGAGAAAAAGGCTTTAGAAATGGAAACCAACGCATACTCTACTTTGACAATGGCTTTACCAGATAATATTTTTCACCAGGTAGGAAGTATTAAGATCTGTGCTTCTCTATTTCAATACATCAGAATGTGAAGCATGGTTAATACACTAGAAAGTAAGAAGATGATGCTAGTTTAGAAATTTTTGCTTGTTAAAGGGATAGGAGATTGAAGAAATGTTGACTAGGTTCAATAATTTGATTGCTGAAATGACTAAGCAAAAGATGGAACCATATCTATAAGATCAAGTTGATATTGTCAAGAATGCACTGCCGAGTTCTTATTCTACTTTCATACTTGTATTGAAAGAGAATTCATTATTCAAATTTGAAGATTTAACGGCTTTGGAGTTAATGCAGAAAATAGAAGAGAGGAAATATGATATGAGATGTCAAAAATCTTAAAAAGATAATCAAGATCCGAATTTGTATGGAGGATATTCTTCAAATTTGAAGATTTAACGGCTTTGGAGTTAATGCATAAAATAGAAGAGAGGGAATATGATATGAGATGTCAAAACTCTTAAAAAGATAATCACGATCCGAATTTGTATGGAGGATCTTTACCATTAAGCAGCACCACAACACCAATCAATGCTTTCTACTCTCAAACCTCTTAAGAGATCCCACCTTCATTTACTGACCAAATGTCAAACATGTCTTTCATGGCTTTTGGGTTAAACAACAATTCTGGTTGGTCAAGCAGTTCATATTCTGGTGTTGGTAATGCTTCAGCTCAACCACCCAACGTTAACATGAAGGAAGCGAAACAACACTTCGCTTTTCATAGTGCTTTTATGAGCTCGTATGAGAACTTGGTGAGTGGTAAAATTGCCACAAGTGAGCTTACTGATGAAAACTATGACCAGATCGATCTGGATGATTTGGAGTTCATGGACTTAAAGTGGAATATGGCCATGGTTGTTAAAAAGGTCAAGAGGTTTATGCAGAGAACGGGAAAGGATCTGCCGACTCTGAAAAAAGGGTTGGTTTTGATAAGTTAAAGGTAAGATGTTAAAACTGTCAAGACTTTGGCCATTTTACCAAAGAATATGACAATCCAAAGAAGGAATATACATGACCCTATGATCAAGATAGAAGTTCGAGTAAGAATTTTAATGACTAAAAGGAAAAGACTTCTAGGGGTGATTCTGTCAAGCCTGCTAGTTTACAAGAATTGCTCACTACTGATGAAATTGATTGGAATCAAAGGTTGCTGGGTAATGGTAATGGTAATGGTAATCAAGCAACTCTTGCTTTGCTTGAATTGTCGGAGAATTTTCAAGATGCTAGAGGCGAAGGATTAACTACCGAAAGTGAATCGGAGACTTAATTTGATTCCGATGTCTCAAGAAATATGCAACCAAGTTCTTTTGCATGTATAGCTAAAATTGACGAGGTTAGTCTTAACTCTACTTCGGTCTTGTCTGAAAATCCATAAGATAAATCTGTTAAGTTAACTGTAAATGTTTGATGTGCTAATTGTGAGGAATTCACGTCAAAGTATGATTGTATTCATGCTCATAACGAAACACTACTGAAAGAACTTGATATAGTTCAAGATAACTATAGACAATCCTCAGATCTAGGAAAGAGATCAATAGATAAAATTGAAGGATTGTCTAATATTAATCATGATCTGAAAGTAGAACTTTCAGGAAAACTAATTATTATTGACAAACAGTTTCAAGAAATTCTCAAGTCGAGAACCAAAATCACTGAACTTGAAAATGAAATCCTCGAGTTAAAGAATAAATTGGCAAAGTTTTGAAATTCATCCTTTGTTTTAAATGAAATAATTGATGTTTCGGGAAAACAAAAAGGATCGAAAACTGGTTTAGGCTTTGTAGAGGTGCCTCCACCATTTTTTAATGACTATTCAAACAACCCATTTTCTGGGAAAGAAGAAAATGTTGTTAATACCAATTATTTAAATGTTAAAACATCTAAACTTAATCAGTCATTAATGTGGAAAAACTGACACAAATTTCTCAGTAAAAACCAACTTATCTTTCATCAGCTCAAGGATCTCATATTCAAAATAACAAGGTGTTTGTTGAGACTGTTGAGGAGGTTGTGATCGAGGACGTGGTTGAACCACAAAACATACACAAAGAAAAGAATATTCCAGATTCTAATCACATCTTATAACCTCATGAATTTGAGGAGGCAGTGTATGGTTCAAATACATCCAAGATAAAAAAATCAACGGTTAAACCCAAGAAATCAGAAAAACCAACAATTTCTTATGAGTATCTAATGAAGTTCATTAATCTTTCAATTGGTAAAGTAAACACTGGACATGTGCTTAAATTAAAAGGCATAAACAATATTTTTAAGGAGAAAAACATTCCTTTATACTTGATCAAGCCATAATTTATCGAGAGTGTCTTTCAGAATTAAACCTTAAGTTTACGTGATCTTGAGCAAGCCTTTGCAACATCCAAATTGTTAACCACACCTGCAATTAAACCAAGTTTGAAACAACACTTAAAATCTGCCAAACTTGTAAATTTTGTTAGTTCTGTTGGAACTGATACTTTGCAAAGTTTATCAAACTGTTCAAATTTGGAGTTTTACAAAAAGAAAAAGGTCGTGTCTTTTGACAATTTGGATAATGTTAAAGTTTCAAATGAATCTTGTCACTCCAATGTTTAGCAATCTGTATGAATGTGTACGTGTCATGAACAAGACGTAGATCGATATCTAGAATCAACATGAAGGCGCGGAATCCCTAAACGTGATTGAAAACAACAAGATTACTCATTGTATTCTCTCTATTTCTCATATATCTCAATCTTAGTAAAGTACAATATGATATGACAATTATAGAACAAGTACAAAGTTGGACTAAAAAGCCCTCAACTCAAACGCCAAACAACCTATATATATATAGGTGAGTTTGGGACTTATATGCAGTATAAGTGGGTTATACGAAACATAACTTGTGACATTCGTGACAAAACGAGGCATACCTTATTTACTATGTAGTGAATAAACGATCAATCGGTTAATTTGTAGTGTTGAAACGAGTAACAGACCGATACTGATTATGACCCTTATATATACTGAGGGATCATAATGAGTGATATATACACTATAGTGGCTAACATGTTGATCTTAAGACCCTAGTATGTATAAAACCATTTAAACGAAAAAGGTTTCGTTTAACGATACGCTATGAGTTTAAACGCAAGCGTTAACATCAAAATGAGCATTGTAGCATCCATTAAGCTGAAAAAGATTTATAGAACACTTATATGACATGTTTTAAACAATCCATGAAAGTATTTTGGATTTTACAACGAGTTAGTACGTTTTTCTTATTTTACAAAAATGGGCTGAAAAACACTCGTTTTCGCACCCGAACTATTTTTCTTGCGAAAAACCGAACCCGAACTAAATTTTAGACCGAGATTGAACCTTGGAACGCAAAACAAGGCACCAATGGGACAAAAAGAGGCCCAATAGGCCCTTTAATATTGGCGACCGCAACTAGGGGTCCCACCCCTCTAATATATCCTTGTTATTCTTGAAAGTTCTCAATACATTTCACACTTATGTTCACACACACTTCTGACCAGACTTCTTGTTCATCTAAGCTCTACAAAAATTTCAAGGTAAACCCAAAATTTTTGACAAGTTTATGCCATTTTAATCATACTTAATGTAACGATTCCGGCAAATCCAGGTATACCCTAGCCGGTATATACTATTTACGTGTCATTTAATATTGATTATATGAGTTATAGTACGTATATACGAGTATATATGATTCATAGTACGAATCATACTCGATTATATAGTGAATCGTATTGGAATTACAATTAACCAATGAACGATTATTGAAACCCGAACGAATCGGGAATTACATTATAGACGAAGTATATAATGTTTAGTGATATTTACGAAGTATTAATGCTTCGGGATAAGTAAATTATAGCACAGAAAAAGGATTTCGATTTATTAGTACGTCGGTACGATAAACGAAACCTTTAACATCAAACCAAGCAAGAGACGATCGATCAAACCGAAAAAGATGCACAAATACCGACAATATGATGTTTTAATGTTATGGTTTGAGTTTTTAAAGTTTTTAAATCAGTTTTATGTAAATTTTATTTTAACCCGAAAAACGACCATTTTAGGCTCGTTTTAAGCCGAATTACGAGTTTAAACGAGAAACGAACTGAACCAGACTATCCACAACATTATCCGGATTGTGTAATCCAAATGTGTGGCCATGGTTTGAGATGTGGGCCCCCCCACACCACCACTTAGGCCGGCCCCTTTATCCCCATTATCAATTCACTATCTTTTTTTTTACACATCAAATTCTCTCAAACTCTCCAAACCCTTCAAGTATCCATCCAAAATCCATCATTTCTAACCAAGATTTGAAGGTATAAACATGTTTTAATGCTTGATTCTTGTTTCTAATTCTATAATCTTGAGAAAAGGAGGTTTCATGTGAAAAATGGGTGAAAACCCGAGATGAAACCGATTCTCGTGTGATCAAGGGATGTATACAAGCTATACAAAGGATCTTGATCCAAGTAATTAGTTAAAAGAGTTTAGAATGAATTTTTACGGTTGAAATCTTGTAAAAATGAGTTTCCATGTGAAAGACGGGTGAAAACCCGAGATGAAACCGACTCTTGCATGATCAAGAGATGTATACATGTTATACAAGGGATCTTGGTCCAAGAAATGAGTAAAAAGAGTCGAGAACGGATTTTTACGGTTAAAACCTTTGTTTTTATATCAAAACCGACACTATGAAAGAAATGGTTTGATTGTTGGTGTAACTTGCTTGGTATAGTGTTATTGTGCTTGTAAGTGTTGTATCTAGTGGCTAGCAAAGGCTAGAAACCAAGATCTTTGCGATCTAACGCTAGAAAACACAAGATAGTTCGGTTTTCGTGTGATTTAGTGATTATGGACAGATTGTAGGGTGCTTAGAGTCGGGTCACGAAATTTCACAGAGATGATCTACACATGAAAATATGAGATCTGTGAATTTTTGGTAATTTTTGGATAAAAGATGAATATTTGGTGAATTTAATGCTAGGTTTTGGCCAAAAATGGTGAAAAATAGCTAAACTTGATAAAAAATTCTGAAAAATTTAGGATAAGCTTTTTATAACATATAAAAGTCACACACAAAATTTGAGCTCAGTTGGAGAAGTCTAAGGGGGCTTTTCGGTAAAACGAGTTCTAGAGCTTTCTAGCTCGGTTTTTGTGAAAATGGCTTGAAAAATGAGTTTTGGGTTCTGGAAAAATTCCAGGGAGTTATGAGGATGGCAGGGATCATCCCAGAAAAATTTGGGATTTTTCTAAAGTCTTTTGGTATTTTTGACATATTTAGTGTTTTAATAAGGTTTAAAAATAGATAAATAAATGTAAATATAAGAAAATAAATCTGGAAAATTTTTATAAAGTTCCTTACTGTCAAAACAAGTGTTGTGCAAAATTTCAAGACCCGAGACTAAACGGGTAATTATTTGTGCTAAAAAGAACATAAAAACAAATTTCTAAAGCTTAAAACGTGTAAACCGGCAAAACTCGCATAAGCGAGCTGACTGGTATATAAAAACCTAAAAATTGACCATTTTCATAAAACTAAGTAAATTAAGTAAAAATAAATCATCCGAAAATAATTCGGATGATTTGGGTAATTTTACCCGATTTTACTGTTTCCGGCACCTAAATGACGGAAACGGGCCCCGCGGCCAAACGGGGTGTCCAAACCGAGCTCTAATTTCATCACTTTAACTAAATTAACAGTCAAACACCATTTTTGGGTTAAGTGTGAATAAACTCATTTTTGAAACTAAAAACGGATGACCGTGCTAGGCACGCAAATCAAGGAAAACATAAAAATGATAATTTTGACCGTCCGACTCTAAGTAATGGCACAATCTGAGTCCTTAGGAGTGTCACGGGGTTAACATTGTCCCCGGATCGAGTACAGTACTGGGTTAACAATGTCCCCAGATGTGCCGATTAACACGGATTTAATTTATGGGAATTATATAGTAACGACTAGATATTATATTACAGATCCAGGCACGTAGCTGTTCATTGTATTACCCACCGACTCACAAAAAGGTGAGTTTTCACGAGCCCCTTTTACTGAACTGTTTTAAATATTTTCCCGGGGCGGAAAACATGTCTTTATTAAAGTATTTAAGTACATACCGATCGTATGGAAACACTTGTATATTTATATATATATGGTTTGATGCATAGAATATATAAATTGTTTATCGTGTGGAATTGTTCTGGGGTAACATAGTTCCTAGAGGTTATTATTGTTCTGGGGTAACGTAGTTCCCAGAGGTTATTATTGTTCTGGGGTAACATAGTTCCCAGGGGTTATTATTGTTCTGGGGTAACATAGTTCCCAGAGGTTATTATTGTTCTGGGGTAACATAGTTCCCAGAGGTTATTATTGTTCTGGGGTAACGTAGTTCCCAGAGGTTATTATTGTTCTGGGGTAACATAGTTCCCAGGGGTTATTATTGTTCTGGGGTAACGTAGTTCCCAGAGGTTATTATTGTTCTGGGGTAACATAGTTCCCAGCATAATTTCATTACTAATAAATGGTTATTAAAATGATCTATTAGTGTTTATTTAAATTAGTGAAACTCACCAACTATTCGTAGTTGACCCGTTTTCTTTACATGTTTTCTAGGTATGCCAAAGTTGGAATGATTGATATGTGCTTAATGATCTGTGCTACTTGTTGGAGGCTTGCTGATCCATATTTTGTAATGAATATATTTATGTCTTATTGGTAAAACTCGTGTGTAACACCTAGACAGTAACGAAACTCGCAACAATGTAATATGTTATAAATTAATGTAGTGGTATTTTCTTTATAAGCAATGCTGTTGATATCAGATGTGTCTGTTGCATCCCGTGTACGTTTCCGCTGCGGTTACGGGGTGTTACACTTAATCACAAATAAACATAAATAAACATGTCTTGATTAGTATTAAGCATGTTTAACCATCCAAAACCTATTAAACGACAAAAAATCATTTTTTGATCTTAAACATTTTTACAAAATCAGAAACCATATAGATTTTTACCAAAAACACGGATTAGAACATTGGCATAACGTTTTCACAGAATATTCCACCCATACCGGCCACCGACATTACGGAATACACCAAAACCTCACGGTGTTCTTCAACCTCTATTTTAACAAACCCGCAACCCAGATCCTGTGGTAGTGAGAGTTTTCCGGTGAGTGACAGTTGCACCTCCGACGGCTTCCAGTTGGTCTAGTAGACTGCTTGATTAGTTACGCGGGTTTACAGATCCGACATCTTCTCCGGCGGGAAAATCCGGCTTGCGGCAACACCACAGATTCTTGCTTTCTTCCCTTACCTTGCCCGTTGTGTTGTTATTATTATTATTATTACAACCCATTATTAGTACTATTATTATTATTGTTATTATTATTATTATTATACTTATTACTACCTATTAATTATTGTTATTATTATTATTATTATTATTACTACTATTATCGGGTACCCTATTGCTTGTGTTTGTGTGATTAGTTGCAATCATAGAGCGTAGGAACCATGACTATTACTTGAGACCATGTCCTGAAATGAGGGGTGTAGGAACGGGTAAAGTGTATTGCGTTTGGCTTCTTGGAATGTAGGAACACTAAATAGTAAGTTGCTAGAATTGGTAGATGTGCTTAAAAGACGTAGGGTTCAGATAGCATGTCTCCAGGAGACTAAGTGGAAAGGGCATAGAGGGGCGGAGTGTAATGGGTATAAGTTGTGGTACTCGGGCTCTGATGGAGCTAGGAATGGAGTGGGGTTTCTAGTGGCTAAGGAACTACACCCTAGTGTGGTGGAGGTGATAAGACATAATGGCAGGATTATGGTATTGAGATTAGTACAAGGCGAGGAAGTAGTGGCAGTAGTTTGCGCCTATGCGCCCCATGTAGGCTTAGGGGATCAGGAAAAGAGAGAATTTTGGGATTGTCTAGACGCAGTGGTAGGAGGCATACCTAGGGGAGAGATGATTTGTATAGGAGGTGATTTTAATGGACACATTGGTAGGGCCAACGATGTAACGATTCCGGCAAATCCAGGTATACCCTAGCCGGTATATACTATTTACGTGTCATTTAGTATTGATTATATGAGTTATAGTACGTGTATACGAGTATATATGATTCATAGAACGAATCATACTCGATTATATAGTGGATCGTATTGGAATTACAATTAACCAATGAACGATTATTGAAACCCGAACGAATCGGGAACTACATTATAGACGAAGTATATAATGTTTAGTGATGTTTACGAAGTATTAATGCTTCGGGATAAGTGAATTATAGCACAGAAAAAGGATTTCGATTTATTAGTACGTCGGTACGATAAACGAAACCTTTAACATCAAACCAAGCAAGAGACGATCGATCAAGCCGAAAAAGATGCGTAATTATTAATAATATGATGTTTTAATGTTATGGTTTGAGTTTTTAAAGTTTTTAAATCAGTTTTATGTAAATTTTATTTTAACCCGAAAAACAACCATTTTAGGCTCGTTTTAAACCGAATTACGAGTTTAAACGAGAAACGAATTGAACCAGATTATCCGCAACATTATCCGGATTGCGTAATCCGAATATGTGGCTTAGAATGGATTTGTGGGACCCACCCCACCCCATATGGTGGACCGATCGGTCCCTTTACTCCCATAATCAATTCATTTTCTTTTTTCTACACATCAAACTCTCTCAATCTTTCAAACCTTCAAACATTCAACCCAAAAACCTTTGATCCAAACCAAGAACACAAGGTATAACACATGTTTTAATGTCTAAATCTTGTTTCCAACTTCATGATCTTGAGAAAAGGAAGTTTCAAATGAAAAATGGGTGAAAACCCGAGTTGAAACAGATTCTCGCATGATCAAGTGATGTATACAAGTTATACAAAGGATCTTGATCTAAGTGATGAGTTAAAAGAGTTTATAACGAATTTTTACGGTTGAAATCTTGTAAAATGAGTTTCTATGTGAAAGACGGGTGAAAACCCGAGATGAAACCGACTCTTGCATGATCAAGAGATGTATACATGTTATACAAGGGATCTTGGTCCAAGAAATGAGTAAAAAGAGTCGAGAACGGATTTTTACGGTTAAAACCTTTGTTTTTATATCAAAACCGACACCATGAAAGAAATGGTTTGATTGTTGGTGTAACTTGCTTGGTATAGTGTTATTGTGCTTGTAAGTGTTGTATCTAGTGGCTAGCAAAGGCTAGAAACCAAGATCTTTGCGATCTAACGCTAGAAAACACAAGATAGTTCGGTTTTCGTGTGATTTAGTGAATTTGGACAGATTGTAGAGTGCTTAGAGTCAGGTCATGAAATTTCACAGAGATGATCTACACATGAAAATATGAGATCTGTGAATTTTTGGTAATTTTTGGATAAAAGATGAATATTTGGTGAATTTAATGCTCGGTTTTGGCCAAAAATGGTGAAAAATAGCTAAACTTGATGAAAAATTCTGGAAATTTAGGATAAGCTTTTTATAACATATAAAAGTCACACACAAAATTTGAGCTCAGTTGGAAAAGTCTAAAGGGGCTTTTCGGTAAAACGAGTTCTAGAGCTTTCTAGCTCGGTTTTTGTGAAAATGGCTTGAAAAATGAGTTTTGAGTTCTGGAAAAATTCCAGGGAGTTATGAGGATGGCAGGGATCATCCAAGAAAAATTTGGGATTTTTCTAAAGTCTTTTGGTATTTTTGACATATTTAGTGTTTTAATAATGTTTAAAAATAGATAAATAAATGAAAATATAAAAAAAATAAATCTGGAAAATTTTTGTAAAATTTATTACTGTCAAAATAAGTTTTGTGCAAAATTTCAAGACCCGAGACTAAACGGGTAATTATTTGTGCTAAAAAGAACATAAAAACAAATTTTTAAAGCTTAAAACGTGTAAACCGGCAAAACTCGCATAAGCGAGCTGACTGGTATATGAAAACCCTAAAAATGGACCATTTCCATAAAACTAAGTAAATTAAGTAAAAATAAATCATCCGAAAATAATTCGGATGATTTGGGTAATTTCACCCGACTTTACTGTTTCCGGCACCTAAATGACGGAAACGGGGCCCGCGGCCAAACGGGGTGACCAAACCGAGCTCTAATTTCATCACTTTAACTAAAATAACAGTCAAACACCATTTTTGGGGTAAGTGTGAATAAACTCATTTTTGAAACTAAAAACGGATGACCGTGCTAGGAACGCAAATCAAGGAAAACATAAAAATGATAATTTTGACCGTCCGACTCTAAGTAATGGCACAATCTGAGTCCTTAGGAGTGTCACGGGGTTAACATTGTCCCCGGATCGAGTACAGTACTGGGATAACAATGTCCCCAGATGTGCCGATTAACACGGATTTAATTTATGGGAATTATATAGTAACGACTAGATATTATATTACAGATCCAGGCACGTAGCTGTTCATTGTATTACCCACCGACTCACAAAAAGGTGAGTTTTCACGAGCCCCTTTTACTGAACTGTTTTAAATATTTTCCCGGGGCGGAAAACATGTCTTTATTAAAGTATTTAAGTACATACCGATCGTATGGAAACACTTGTATATTTAAATATATATATGGTTTGATGCATAGAATATATAAATTGTTTATCGTGTGGGATTGTTCTGGGGTAACATAGTTCCCAGAGGTTATTATTATTGTTCTGGGGTAACATAGTTCCCAGAGGTTATTATTATTGTTCTGGGGTAACATAGTTCCCAGAGGTTATTATTGTTCTGGGGTAACATAGTTCCCAGAGGTGATTATTGTTCTGGGGTAACATAGTTCCCAGGGGTTATTATTGTTCTGGGGTAACATAGTTCCCAGAGGTTATTATTGTTCTGGGGTAACTTAGTTCCCAGAGGTTATAAATATTATGGGGAAACATAGTTCCCCGCATAATTACATTGTTTAATAAATGATTATTAAAATGATCTGTCAGTGTTTATTTAAATTAGTGAAACTCACCAACTATTCGTAGTTGACCCGTTTTCTTTACATGTTTTCTAGGTATGCCCAAGTTGGAATGATTGAAATGTGCTTAATTATCTGTGCTACCTGTTGGAAGCTTGCTGCTCTATATTTTGTAATGAATATATATTACTGTCTTATCGGTAAAATATGTGTGTAACACCTAGACAGTAACGAAACACGCAACAATGTAATATGTTATAAATTAATGTAGTGGTATTTTCTTTATAAGCAATGCTGTTGATATCAGATGTGTCTGTTGCATCCCGTGTACGTTTCCGCTGCGGTTACGGGGTGTTACAGAACTTGGTATCAGAGCCATTGGTTATAAAGAATTAGGATATCTGAAAGAGATACCTAAAATATAACCAGTAGCTCAAGTATTATTGGATCTGAATATCAACTAATAATTTATTGTGACGGGATCTGGATGAACTTGGATGGACAAGTGAGTTATTATGGTCCGGAACATAATAACAGACTTGTCTGCACGGGAGAATTCAGGGGAAGTCACGAGGAACTTTAAATAGGTAAAATTGGCAACATATGTGTAAATATATGATAATATTATTATGTGGTAAAGTTGTATAAATAAGTATGTATTAATTTGATTATGAATTACACTATGGAAGGAACTATATGCTTGTTAACTTGTGTGCAGGTAAAAATGCCAAGCCCGCACAGCTTATCAGTAGAGGAGGATCCGGAGGAGGTTAGCCCCGGAAACTCCGGGAGCTTACACGTGTCATCCGACTCCGAGCCTAGCGAGGCGAGTCACAGGAGCTCGAGCCAGTCCTCCCCGGCCCGGATCGTCAGATCCCCTACTCCACTCGCACCGCAGGCCACCTCTGTCCCTCCGGGATTTGGTCCCCGCCTTACGGCGCGGATCAGAATTCTGCGTGTCCCACCGACCTCTCCCCCACCCCGACCTGCTACTCGTCGGGGAGAGTCCTCATCTCAGCCCGAGCCGATGGCTCTACCTGTCTGGGGCCTTCCGAGACAGGAGCGGGATGCGGCAGCCTGGCTACGAGTGCTCACAGAGCAAGTAAATGAGCACTCAGCCGCCCTGACCGTGGGGGTACAGAGACGGGTGTACCTTGGTGACCGCATACTGGATTGCCAGTATGCAATCGACCGGTTGACAAGGGAGTGCTCGTACTCCCTATTGATGGTTCAGCGGTTAGAGGCGTGGCTCCGGGGGGTGATGGCAGTAGTGGTGGCGTTGGTGGCAGTGATGATGTGGTGGGCATACCACCGTGTTTAGTAGTTATGTTTGGATGGGGATAGTCAGGGACCATTTTTTTGATACTCTGTGTAAGTAGTTAGTGGTGATACTAACACGGAGTGAATCTTGTTTAGTTATGATACAACCACTGGCCCCTAGGGTGGGTCTCTTTTAGGGCATATCTTTATAGATACTTTTGGGTATCATTCAAGCACTGACCCTTTTACGGGTTATGTCGAGATGATACCGACATAGGGCCCTTGTATTAAAACTTAGTTGTGTAATGTTGACTGGAAAGTATGTAAACTGATGTTTGTGTAATATGTATCAATGTTTACTAATGAATGAAATATGTATTGTGTTTTATAATTTGAGATGGTATTGATTATATGTATTTCTTGATGTTGTGTAGAATGGCACCGAAACGATCAACGAAAATATCGGAAGTAGATGTGAGCCGTTTGATTGCTCAACAGTTGGAGGCGGCGATACCGGATATAGTATCGCGCATCGCCGCCAGTATCAACAACTCGACCAATCCAACCCCTCCGAGCAATCCAACCCCTCCAAGGAATGATAACACTATTCCGAGTAATGACGCACCGCATAGGGTGGTTGTTACTGACAGCAATGGCCCTATACCTACGGTAGAAACAAACCGTACTGAACCAATTCGTGCATCCAGGGGATGTTCGATCAAGGATTTTATGTTGTGCAAGCCATTAGAGTTTAGCGGGTCTGAAGGACCGAATGGGTTAGTTAAATGGATAGAGAAAATAGAATCGGTGGTGAATATTAGCAACTGTCCCGAGGATTGTGTCGTTAAGTACGCCACCTGTACATTCACCGACCATGCCTTGACATGGTGGAACACCATAGTACAGACTCGAGGTCAGGTGGCGACAAACCACATGACCTGGACGGAGCTTAAGGCTCTTGTGTTGGAACATTTCTGCCCAAAGAATGAATTGCAGAAATTGAAAAATGAGTTGTGGAATCTGGAGATGAAGGGGGCGGACCACTTGGGTTATACTAATCGGTTTAATGAACTGTCACGATTAGTACCGTGGTTGGTCACCCCGGAGACGAAGAGGGTGGAACGTTATATTTGGGGACTTACTCCAGTAGTGAGGAGTATAGTCAACGCGGGGGGACACCGGACGTATGAAAGTGCAGTGACACAGGCTGGCATAGTCACGTATGATTTCTTACGGAGCGGATCACTAAAGGTGACAGGAGAATCCGCTGGGGGAAAACGGGGTACACATGATCATAGAATCCAGGAAAAGCAGCAAAGCAAACGAGCTCGGCCCGCTGCCCAGAGCTATGCCATGACTAGTTCGGGCGGAAGGCAAGAACCGCAGAAAGGAACGTTTCCTAAGTGCGGGAAATGTGGTTACCACCATGGTGGCGTGTGCAAAGAGGTGGTGTGCCACCGGTGTGGCAGGATTGGACACTACGCACCAAATTGTAAGACAAATCTAAACAACTTGAACCGACAACCGCAACCTATTCGTGCGCAACCATTTAGAACTCAACCAGCCCGACAGCAGAACCCGCAAGGAAACCAGATGGTAACCACTAGCCGTGCTTGCTACGAATGCGGCAGCACGGATCACTTCAAAAGGAACTGCCCGAAACTGAACCAGGGAGGAAACGGGAGACAACTCACGGGTCAGGCATCGTCGTCCAATCCGGCGCGAGGCCGAGCATTCGTGATGGGAGCGAACGAGGCGCGCCAGGACCCCAGCGTAGTGACAGGTACCTTCCTCGTCTCTGATTATTACGCTTATGTATTATTTGATACAGGCGGCGATAGAAGTTTTGTCTCCGTTAGATTCCTTTCGATAGCAAACCTTCCTATTGGTGAAACCATAGAACCTTACACCGTAGAAGTCGCTAACGGTAAAACCATGATAGTTAATCGGATAGTTCGGAATTGCCCTTTTATTCTGAACGAACAATCCTTCCTGATCGACTTGTTACCGGTAGAATTGGGTAGTTTTGACGTGATAGTGGGAATGGATTGGTTGGCACGTAACAGGGTAGAAATAAACTGTGAAAAGAAAACCGTCAAGATCCGGGTGTCGGATGACGAGGAGGTATTAGTGCAGGAAGAAAAATCTGGCACCATGATACCATTTATATCCCACCTCAAGGTGTTGAAATATATACGTCAGGGATGTGTGGCGTATCTAGCGAGCCTGACGGCCGCTGATTCTGAGGAAAAACGGGTGGACGATATTCCCGTGGTACGCGAATTTCCACAAGTTTTTCCAGAGGAACTTCCTGGATTACCGCCAACCCGACAGGTCGAATTTAGGATCGATCTGTTACCTCAGGCTGGCCCTGTTGCTAAGGCGCCCTACCGACTTGCACCATCTGAGATGCAAGAATTATCCAACCAGTTGCAGGAATTGTTGGATAAAGGATTTATACGTCCCAGTTATTCCCCGTGGGGTGCACCTGTTTTATTCGTGAAAAAGAAGGACGGGAGCCTTAGAATGTGCATTGATTACAGGGAATTGAACAAGTTGACAATCAAAAATAGGTATCCTCTTCCCCGAATCGATGATCTGTTCGACCAACTACAAGGTGCGAGCTACTTTTCAAAAATAGATCTTAGATCGGGATACCATCAGGTTAGAATCCAAGAGGAGGACATCCCAAAAACGGCATTCCGGACTCGCTACGGCCATTACGAGTTCTTAGTTATGCCTTTTGGGCTAACAAATGCGCCAGCAGTATTCATGGATCTCATGAATCGAGTCTGTAAACCCTATCTCGACAAATTCGTCATTGTATTTATTGACGATATTTTGATATACTCGAAGAGTAAAGAAGAGCACGAGCAACACTTAAAGTTAGTTCTAGAGCTCCTGGATCAGGAGAAGTTATATGCAAAATTCTCCAAGTGTAACTTCTGGTTACAAGAGGTGCAATTCCTCGGTCACGTTATAAACCACCAAGGAATACACGTTGATCCGAGTAAGGTTGAAGCAATTAAGAATTGGCAAGCGCCTAAATCTCCAAAGGAAATCCGCCAATTCTTAGGCTTAGCTGGATACTATCGTCGATTTATAGAGAACTTTTCCAGCATCGCCCAACCTTTAACCCTCCTGACTCAAAAGGATCGGAAGTATGAATGGAGTGAAGAGCAGGAAACGGCGTTTCAAACGCTAAAACAAAGATTGTGCCAAGCGCCAATCTTAAGTCTCCCCGACGGAGACGATGGATTTGTTGTATATTGTGACGCATCCCGTAAAGGGTTAGGATGCGTGTTGATGCAAAATAAAAAGGTCATAGCCTATGCGTCTCGACAGTTAAAAGTTCATGAGAAAAACTACACTACTCATGACTTGGAACTGGGAGCAGTCATCTTTGCACTTAAAATCTGGAGACACTATCTCTACGGTACAAAGTGCACCATCTTCACTGATCATAAAAGTTTGCAACACATATTCGATCAGAAAGAACTGAATATGAGGCAACGAAGATGGTTCGAGTTGCTGAGTGACTATGACTGTGACATTCGATATCACCCCGGCAAAGCTAACGTCGTAGCCGATGCCTTGAGTAGGAAGGATCGGGTTAAACCATTGCGAGTGCGGGCGTTGGGGATGATAGTCCGGTCAAACCTTTCGGATTTGATTCGAGTCGCTCAACGCGAGGCGTTGAAAGAGGACCAATTGGATAAAGAAGGACTTTACGGGAATGAGAAGAATTTCGAACAGCGTGTGGACGAAATTCTCTATTTCAAAAATCGGATTTGGATCCCGACCCTCCATGACCTTCGTGAATTGATCATGGACGAAGCACATAAATCAAAATATTCCATACATCCGGGATCAGATAAAATGTACAAAGATGTGAAAGAATTTTACTGGTGGCCAGGTATGAAAAAGGATATAGCCACATACGTCGGCAAGTGTACGACGTGTGCGAGAGTTAAGGCAGAGCACCAGAAACCCTCGGGAATGTTACAACAACCGGAAATTCCCGAATGGAAATGGGAACAAATCACGATGGATTTCGTGACACACCTCCCTAAGACACCCCGGGGACATGATGCAATTTGGGTAATCGTGGATCGATTAACCAAATCGGCACATTTTATTCCAATTAGAAATAATTATAACACTGAGAGACTTGCGCAAATTTATATAAATGAAATAGTGTCTCGTCATGGCATCCCCATCTCGATCATCTCCGATAGGGATAGCCATTTCACCTCCAAACTTTGGCAAGCTGTCCAAGAAGCATTGGGAACTGTAGGTTCCTGGACGGATCGTACACGGGATGTCGCTATCTGCGCAGGTGCGGAATCCCTGCGTAGTTAGATACGAGTGCAGAATACTTATAAATCAAACACACGAGCAATGAACGAACACGTTATATTGATACCTCGAACACGTGACACTAGGTCACTATTACAGACTCACTTGTAAACACGTAACACGTTCACTGAACAACTGAAACGAAAACCTAAAACCAACCTCCTAAACTGTTACAGCGAACAGTTTAAATAGACACGACAACTTCGCCTCAGGTGAAGTTGTCTTTAACTTCGCTTGTTCAACAAGTTCGCCTGAGCGAACTTGTTGACAACTTCGCTTGTTACAAAAACATAAACATAATCAAAAACATAATTACATTACAGACTCGATTACAAACGTTAGACTATGAACTACTGACACACATGTACCAACAGACTCCCCCTTGGCAGTAGCTTCATATCTTGATCTTCAAATCTTGAGTCTTGTAATCTTGCATCTCTACGCGTGCGCTCCCTCTCTAACACACACCGACACCACCCGTTGATATTTCCTAGCTTGATCCTTCCAAGCAGGAATGTAGAAGATCTTCTTCTCGTTGAGCACCTTCAGATCAGCCTGCGATAGATTAACAAGATGCATCGAGTCGTAAACCCTAAGCACTTCTTGTTCATCCTCATCTTCCATTACCGCCTCCGCTGTCTTACAGTCCACAAACCACCATTTTAGGTCTTTGAGCACGTCCTTGGGCATGAGCTTCATCGGTACTTCTTTAAGGCACCGGATCGGTTTATATTTCATAACCATCCAAGGTTTTCCATCAACTCTCAGACCCCTATCCTTGTCTTCGACAAGTTTCCCCTTTTGTGGTCTCATCAGCTCAAACTTCTTCTCCTTAATACACTCCTTCCACACGATCTTCCCGATGATTCTAGCCATGTTGTCTTCACTTCGGTTTATCAATCCCAATCTGGCTAAATCTTTTACCTCACATTCAGGCAGTGTGTTTAAAGATCTCAACGTTCTCCTGAAGTACTGAATTCCATCGTATCTTTTGATCACGAAGAGCCGCAGCTGCTCATCATATATCCAGCAGATAATACCTTTCTTTGCTTCTGCGTATCCCTTAATATTGTAACTCTTTTTGAACATTTTAGGGATCGCCGGCTTCTTCGTCTTTATGAACCAGTGAGCACAACCTTCCTTCCAATTCGGTTGTTCCTCCCATTCAGTATCTTCCACCACGCTCTCATCACCCAACTCTGGTCTCTCAACCTCCGGAATCTCGTGTTCCACGGAGTCATCTACAATCTCCCCTTCCTCTATCACGTTTTCAACAGTAATTTGCTCTCCGATCCTCTCGATCTCATCAACCGGCAGCACATCTTCTTCAAACATAAACTCATCATCATCCTCATCCAGCTCTTTCAACGCGTCTATAACATCTTCAACATCAGCATCATCATCAACATCTACCACGTCGTCACCGGCTGCGCTTGCAGACTCCCCCTCAGCTGTGGAAGCCCCAAGAGCCTGAGAGGTTCTTGGCAGCTCACCACCTGCACCTTCCGGTGCATTGGGATCATCGTCTTGATCTTCTCTCCGTTTTGTCCTCAACTCATCTCCCCTACAAGTCTTCTCCCCCTGAGATGCCAAGAATGCCTTGAAGGCATCTATTACTTTCCCGTGTTCAACCAGGAGAGAGGCTTGCAGTCGATTGGATTCCACTAGGCTTTGAATGGTCTTTTTCTGTTCAGCAACAATCCGCTCTAGCGATGCAATCCTTTCGGAGTCAGAAGTA
Organism: Bidens hawaiensis; assembly: GCF_021521415.1. Lineage (NCBI taxonomy): Eukaryota > Viridiplantae > Streptophyta > Magnoliopsida > Asterales > Asteraceae > Bidens > Bidens hawaiensis. Next base: position 95,061 of record NW_027494416.1, on the reverse strand, counting down.
GGCGTTGGAGTTGGCGGGACATCAGCAGCAGAAGTGACCGCAGGTGGTACACTTGGTAACCCTGCAGTAGTAGTGACGGTCGACTCAACAAATCGTGCAACTACCACCGGTGGAGTAAGCGATTGGGGTGGTAGAGACACAACTGCTGGGGCCGACGTCTCGACGGCAGTAACCTGTGCTGTAGAAGGAATAAGAGACATACCGGACAAGGCAGGTGGAGCAAACCGTACCAGCCTCGAAGATTCTCCAGCTCCCGAACCCATACCTGTCCGTTCTCTTCGTGAACGCCTGAGCACTAGTTGAACTGCTTCTTCTTCATCAACTTCCTCATCATCCTCGTCAACAGTTCTCGGCCTCTTTCCAGTAGTTCTCTCCCGAGACACCATCAGTCGTCTCGCTTCAGCAAATGTTTCGTCAAGATCGGAGTCAGCTACCGAAGTAACTGCTCTAGTAACCTCCATGACCTGAGAACCTGAGACATCCATATCAAACAATCCATGGACGCTAAAAGCAGCATCAAGATCTACTTCTTCAGTAGTAGGCACAGCAGCTGGCACAGCAGCAGAAACAACAGTAGATACAGCAGGCGCAGCCGGTACAGCATTTGGTGCCGCCGCCTGATGTGGCTGTGGGTCTCTGAACTCGTCCCCTCCTGCAGGAACATACCCCGGGTTGATAAGATACCCGAACAGTGGAGTATGCCTGGGACGCAGCTCAGGCTTGCTACGTGTGCTCGAGGTCCGACACTGAGCGAAGATACGTTTCGTCACACATTCGACGTATCTTATAGGGCGTCTCTGCGGTAGCGACGGAGCGACATGATTGAGGATCATCTGTAAGAACCGAGGATACATGATAAATCGCTCGCGCGCCACAGCCCTCCTCTGACGATCAATCTCATAAAAAATCAGCTGACTAAATGAATATCGTCGGTTGTAGGTCAGGGCAATCATGGCTGACTGCATTGTCGCGCCCATCCCATCCATTCCTGCCTTCCTCCCAGACATGCATACAATCAATACATGCATTAGGAAGCGCCACTGATCCAGTAAAAAACCTTTCCTCCTCTGTGTATCCCCCAACGGACCTGAATAACCCATCCTCAGGTACGCTCCATCACGAAAAGGAGCTACGAACTCCGTTGGGTCATCCCTTGTCTCTTCTCCAAACTGCAAAGCCAACCGTATATCTTCAGAAGAAAACTTTATAGCATGACCATTTACGGTTGCTCGCATCACTGGGGGCTCAGGCCTGCAATCATAATATACCGTCTGCCAGAAGTCTTCTATGTTAGGCAGTGAAATGGGCAGGGTATTTGTGATCGCATGAAAAATCCTTGAGCGCTGGAGAAACATGATTATCTCCCTGTAGTCTTCCACAAATCTTGCGTCTGGATCTAATGTGATGTACTGGTTATGGGCCGGAAAGAACTGTCTTTGATCATCACCGTCATCACCACCAGCACCGCCAACAGCAGCCATATCTGCACAAAACAAAACAAGTTAGAGAACGGTTAAGCAACTCACAAGTTCGCTTTGTACCACGAGCGAAGTTGTGATTAAACCTGTATAGGCGAACTTAAAGGTGAGGCGAAGTTGGGAACAACTTCGCGTCATCTGTAAGTTCGTCTAAAACCTGTTAAGTGAATTGGTATAGGCGAAGTTGATGATAACTTCGCCTTATCACAACATCGCCTCAGGCGAACTTAAGTTCAAGGCGAAGTTACGGATAACTTCGCCACAGGCGAAATTAAGCTTCAGGCGAAGTTGTGGATAACTTCGCCTAAACCCTAACTTCGCCTGAATCTGAAACGGCGACTGTTCAGATTCAAAGGGTCCAGATCCGATGTTTTCGCAACGATTTGACGATCCAGGAGTGAAGAACAACATATATTAATGGTTTTGAGACGTAAAGTTCGTCCATGAAGACGTATCACAAGGTTGAAAAACTAGGTTTTGAAGGTCCGACGACCCTAGGTCTCGAACCGGGTAAAAACTATAAAGAACGAGAATGTTTGTGAAAGTATCGACACCACATACCGTCAATGAATAACAGAAACTGGAATCAAAGATCGAAAACGGAAATAACTCTAGTTCGCCGGAATTTTTGTAAGTTCGCCGGAATTTTTGTAAGTTCGCCGGAAATCAGTTGAGAATAATGATACTGTTACAGTTTAAAAGTCCTTATATAGGGCAGAGTTTGTTCAGGCGAAGTTACGTTTAACTTCGCCTAGGCGAAGTTAAGCACAACTTCGCCGAATTCAACAACTTCGCCCGTAATTTCAAAATCAACCCTTTAAGTTTGAAGAATCTTGCACTTAACCTTAGAAGCTTCCAAAAAGAGTTAAACAAATATGATCATGTCCAAGTAACCAGTTATACAATAATACAACTACAAAAATAGAAAACTTATAAAAATTTAACGAAAAAAAGGGATCAAATTTCAGTCTAGTTAGGGACCACTACGTTTTTAGAAAAGATCCTAACAGGAATCATACTAACTACGTGACTGTCACATAGATCCGTGTTTAGCTGTATTATGACATATAGAGACAGGTTGTAAGCAGGTAATATACTTAAGATGGTTTTCATCGTTTCTGTGATACGAGTTAGGTTCAATTAATCCTTAAAATTTAAGTGGGCAACAACTCAGAAATATTTATGCCTCCTATCTATCCTCAAAGCGTATTTGGCTTTCCCCAAGTCACCCCGAATTGACTTCGACCCATAGTGTCTGATTATCTTATATGTATTCTTCTTCTGTTTCCCGTTCTTCATCTTGCTCTAAGATAGAGAAGTTTTGAATTTATGATCACTAAAATGTTACAATAACTCAAATTTTTTTTTTTTTTTTTTTTTTTTGAACATATACTTCAAAGAAGAATTTTACTGCAAGTCCCGAATCTGGATCACTGCAGTGTCTTGAAACGCTTTCTTCACGGGAATCAGAACACATATGGGCTCGTGTATGACTGGGTAATCGCTTTTCTGCCTATCATTCGAAAAGATATATATGAAGACACACAAAACTCTTAAGGAGTTTCCACGTAAAATCAAGTAAAATTAGTTTGTATCACATCTACTTTTACGCACCATAAAAAGTTACCATGACATACAATGATTGTCCTAAAGCCTTTTAAGCCTAATAACTTCACCAGCTAAGCACACACAATCAGTATATATATCATTTTCCAAGGTTAGATCAATTTTCTGTTAAACATAGCACATTTACTTCATACGAAGTAATAGACTTGAAAAGTAATTTCATTTCCCATTAACAAAACTTTTGACTTCAGTCACCCCGATCAAGTCAAAGTCTTCAGGTAAACGGCAATCCTGAAGATCCAATGGATCAACTGGACCGACCACATACAAGTATGTGTCATTCTAACTATGTATGACCGACTAATTTTCAGCGACAGAAAGAAAACACATCATAACTGCCCCAGTCACTTTCAGTCTTCTGGTTAATGGCGATCCTCATTCTCTAAGTAGAGACGAGGACCAAAACATATCCGAGGATATGTCCATCAAACTGAGGTAACCGACTAATTTTAAGCAATAATGACCCTTTTTTTTTTTTTAAATAAATAAACACAAAGACATGGTTACTTGGGATTGATCATCCCGTTCAACTCAATTAGGTTTTGAAATCTGGATTTATCAAATGCTTTTGTAAACAAATCAGCAAAATTTTCCAGTGTATCAACCTTTTCGATCTTGATCAGTTTCTTCTCAGCACAATCCCGTATGAAGTGATGACGAATGTCAATATGCTTAGTTTTACTGTGCTTCACGGGATTGTTAATTACTGAGATGGCGGCAGTGTTATCAATTAAAATAGGAGTGAGTAAGAAATTCAGACCATAGTCGCGCAATTGTTGCTGAATCCACAAAACCTGAGAGCAGCAGTTGGATGCTGCCATGTATTCAGCTTCGCATGTTGAAATTGCAACTGATGTCTGTTTCTTGCACTGCCAGGAAACTAATCTTCCTCCAAGAAACTGACAGCCTCCTGTGGTTGACTTCCGACTCTGATTGCATCCTCCATAATCAGAATCTGTATATGCCACCAGTTCAACGTCTCCTCCCTTCGGGTACCACAACCCCAGCTTCGGCTTGCCCTTGAGATACCGTAGTATCCTCTTCGCACCTTTCAAATGAGATTCTTTCGGATTTGCCTGAAAACGTGCACAAAGACAAACAGCAAACATTATATCAGGCCTAGAAGCAGTTAAATACATTAATGAACCTATTATCGCCCGATACAGAGTTGGGTCCACATCTGCGTCACCATCTGATTCAGCTCCCAATTTGTGATTGACGCATATTGGTGTGTCATATGGAGAACTGTCCTCCATCTTGAATCTCTTCAGCACATCATGAACGTACTTCGTCTGATGAATGAACATCCCGTCCTTCTTCTGATCAACCTGCAATCCTAGAAAGAAAGTTAGTTCACCCATAGCACTCATCTCGAATCGTTTCTTCATGACAGCCTCAAAATCCTGACACATGGATGCTCTTGATGCAGCAAAAATGATATCATCCACGTAGACTTGAACCAGCAGGAAGTCACATCCTTCTCTCTTCACAAGCAACGTACTGTCGATCAATCCCCTTTCAAAACCGTTTTCCAGCAAGTAGTCTGATAACGTTGAATACCAGGTACGAGGTGCCTGATGTAATCCATATAGCGCCTTGCTCAACTTGTATACGTGATCAGGAAAGTCTGGGTCAGGAAAACCCGGAGGTTGCTCAACATACACAACCTCATCAACTTTCCCATTTAGGAACGCGCTCTTCACATCCAACTGAAATACCTTCATCTTTTTAAATGCAGCAAACGCCAAAAACAATCTTATCGCTTCCAAACGGGCGACAGGAGCAAACACCTCATTGTAATCAATACCCTCTTGCTGATTAAACCCTTTAACAACCAGCCTTGCCTTGTTTCTAATGATAATCCCCTTTTCATCCCTCTTGCACTTAAACACCCATTTTGTGCCTATAGCATGCACATTCCTTGGTTTTTCAACCAAAGTCCAGACTTCCATCTTCTCGAATTGAGCCAACTCTTCTTGCATGGCCTCGACCCACGAGCTGTCCTTAAGAGCCATTTGATAATTTTTCGGTTCAATCTGGCTAATAAAGCAGGAGTACAAACATTCGTTCATTATACCCGTTTCTTTTATGCTTGTATAAACACAGGTGTGCTCATTCAAGCTACTTCTGGTTTGTACACTGGAGGACACATCACCTATAATATTCTCCAATGGGTGATCTTTGTGAATTCTCGTGGTCGGAACAGCACCGACATGCAAATTATCTTCCAAATTTGAAGAGATCTCATCAATGGTTGTTTCTGGCTGAGAGTGAAATGGATTGATAAACTCATCTTCAGGAAAGGCAGCAGGGGTATCAAAAGTGTTTGATGTGGAAGGTTGACTTTTCTCAATAAGCTGTCGTTGCAATAGATTCTCTTCCTCATCAAGTATCATCTTCGTCACAGCTCTTTCGTCTTCTTCAGAAATTTCCAAATCAGGTACGTTAAACGACTTAAAAAGCTTAACATAGTCGAAAAGCTCAGCAGGTCCATTGCTTGGTTTTGGCGATTGGTAACTAGTAATGTCGGTGTTACAAACCACCTCCACCTTGCAAGTCGAAGTATTGAAGACCCGTCTGTTGGGAGTCCCAACTACATAACCGACTAAGATTCCTTCATCGGCTACTTCACCAAATTTCGAATTAGTCTTCAAAATCGAACAAGGAGACCCAAATGGTTCAAGACCGCACAAGTTGGGCTTCCTTCCATGCATAAGCTCGTAACAAGTTTTTCCAAGTTTCTTAACGGTTAACACCCTATTCAGAACGTAGCAGGCTGTAGCAACTGCTTCAGCCCAGAACATCACAGGAAGCTTCGAATCTGCCAGCATAGTTCTGGCTCCTTCAATTAACGTTCGGTTCTTCCTTTCAGCCACTCCATTCTGTTGCGGAGTATACGGAGCGCTGTATTGATGTTCAATTCCTTTCTGAAGACAGAAGATTTCCATTTCAAAGTTCTTGAACTCTGTCCCATTGTCACTTCTGATGTATTTAACTGATTTACTCATGACGTTCTCAACTTTTGTAATTAGATTCTTCACCATTTGAGCCGTCTCATCTTTCGTTTTCAGAAAATATACCCACGAATATCGCGAGTAGTCATCAGTGATCACCAAGCAGTAAGAGGTACCTCCTAGACTTTGTACATTCACGGGACCGAAGAGATCCATATGAAGTAGTTCTAGAGTACCGGCAATTGAGTTAATCTTCTTGGTGAGATGGGATTTCTTGTGTTGCTTTCCCTTCTTGCATGCTATACATTTGTCTTCAAAGTTAAAACTTTTTAAGGGAACGCCCATCACAAGCCCATTCTTGACAATAAAGTTCATCTTCCGAAGATGAATATGTCCCATTCTCCTGTGCCACAATTCTGATTCTGATTCGCTTGCTTTTGTCATTAAACAAGATTCTCCGGTGGCCATTTCAGTAGACCTCATGTCCATCACATATGTATTCGTTTCACGTGGAGCTTTCATAACTATCCATTCGTCTGGTATCTGTAAACCAGGCTTCAATACTATCGCTTCATTCTTCGTGAAATGGACAGTGTAATCTTTATCACAAATCTGCGACACACTCAGCAGATTGTGCTTCAATTCCTCCACAAAATTCACATTCTCCAGAGTCATTCTTCCATTTGACACTGTTGCTCTACCAGTAATCCTTCCTCCGCTCTCACCAGCAAAACTAACTCTTGCACCCTGAACAGGTTTTAAATCTTGCAACAAGTGTTTGTTGCCCGTCATGTGCCGGGAACAGCCGCTATCTACAATCCAAAGACTGCTGGCAGCCCTGTTCAACTGTTCCTGCACAATAAAACAAAGAGTTAGAATCTTGGGACCCAAGACCAATTGGTCTTGGATCGATACGTCCCGTACCCTGGCTTTCTCAAGTTAGCATCAGGATAATTTCTGTAAGTCCTGTTAGGAAATCTCCTTGCAGATTGAGTGTAATGCCTCCCAAACCTATGTGAATTGAAAGTGTTATTTCTTGTGGTTTGGTTGAAAAACTGAGGTTTGTTTTTATGAAAACTTGAATTAGTTACATTTTGGCATTTTGAAAAGTTTTCATTTTTAGCAGTAACAAAATGACGCTTATCCTCAGTTTTATTTGGCCTCACACCTCTGAATCTCGGCTTTAGAGGGCAATCTGCAACTAGATGTCCTAATTTGTTACATCTAAAGCAACACCGACTCTCCTTTTTCTTGTCAAATGTTGGTTTGGATGCAGAGGCAGTGTTACCATCCGTTCGTCTCACATAAGGTGGGACGTACGGATTGAGTGGAGAACTCTTTTTAGAAATTTTATTTTTATCTCCATTGGTGGGTAACCCTACCTTCTCTTTTGTCTGACCAGATTCAGACAACTTATCCGATTCCGATGAGACTGGACTCGAGACAGAAACTTTCACATTTGAAACAGGCGAACTCGTTTCGCCACAGCTAACACTTGGTTCTATATTTGTAACCTTGATGGGAGTTGTCTGAGTAACCTCGAAATCAACAGATTTCTGAACACTCGGATTATAAGTATAGTTGTGGTTAAAGGGTGGTGGAACCTTGTGATATCCGATTCCTCCCCTCTTTGCAGAGGTACCTTGATCACTCACGAGGTGATCTAGGATGGCCGAGGAATTCCTGAACTGCTCAAGTTTGCGGTTCAGTTCCACCACCTTCACTTGGTGGTCAGCAATCTGTTTATCCCGATCAGCAATCAATTTAGTTTTTTCTTCTAAAACTTCATAACTAAGATCAATTATTTCAATTTTCTCAGCAAGTTTAGTTTTTAAGCTTTTGACATCTTTTTCACATGCTTTTATTTTAACTTTAAAAGTGTTTTCTCTTGCCTTAGTAAAATGATGATCTTCTTTAATATTTTTAAATTCAGCATCTAAACGAACGTATTGATCAGTTATTGTTGTTAGTTGCTCAGACAAATTCTCACAATTAGTACAAATATTCTTATTACGTACCTCGGAGCGATTATCCTTGTCATCTGCCATGAAAGCGGTTTCTTCTTCAGTAGCTTTCTCAGTTCCTTCAACCTTCTCACATTCTTCAACCTTAGCCTCAGCCATGTTCGCTTGCTCACCAGATTCATTTGAATGCAGGTTCCAGTTGTACTCACCTGCTTCTCTGGTCAACATGGCATTAATCTCTCTGTTAAATCCAGAGTGTTGTGTAGGCCGACCTTGTCCACGTTCAACTCTTTCATTTCTGCATTCTTTGGCAAAGTGCCCGTATTGCTGACAATTATAGCACCTTACCTTAGATTTGTCGAATCCAGGCCTACCACCAACAAACTTTCTTCTAGTTTTATTCATAAACCGTTTAACTCGCCTCACAATCATTGCCATTTGCCATTGCAAGTCCATCTCCTCCAGATCATCAGCATCGATCTGGTCGTAATCCTCATCTAGAGCAGCAGGGTCCACAATCTTCCCCTGGATGTAGTTTTCGTAGGAAGCAATAAATGATGCATAGACTGCAAACTGCTCTTCAGCAGATTTTACACTCATAGGCATCTTGGAATAATTATTGCTTGAGGCATTTGCAGAGAAACCACTTGTGGATGCTTGAGGCTTTGAAGTACTTGATCCTCCAGCAACGAAACAGACATCACCGTTCGAGTTTACAGAAACGTTTCCTTCATGAGAAGAGTCAGAACCTGACTCCCCTTTTGAGTAATAAGCAGCTGATTCAGGCCTCAAACTTGAGCCTGAGTTAACCTTTGCACCATACATACCAGGGTCTTGTATCTGATCTGTTGGTGTTTCTTTTCGAACCATATTAAGCTCATAAGTTCTGAGCTTGTTTACTGCCGTTTCCAGATCATAATTAGGAAAGTCTCTGTCTTCCCTCATAAGAACGGTGTACATTTCCCACTTCGGTGGGAGAGCATCGAGAAGCTTTTCAACGATCTCTTCTTCTCGGTAAGCAATCGAATAATTGCTAAGCTCTGTCATTAGATGATAGTATCTGGTGATAATATCATCCAGTGATTCGTTCTTCAAAAATTTGAAGACGGAGAACTGCGTCTTCAAAAGTTTAATCTTTGATGCACGGATACCCACGTTCCCCTCGAATCTATTTTCAAGAGCATCCCAAAGCTCTCTCGCAGAAGTGTACTTTCGGAACGTATGGAGAACCTCTTGAGGAAGTGCCATTGTTATAGCAGCATGGGCCTTGCTCTCGGCCTCATACATTTTTTTTTCTTCGTCCTCCATTTTGCTATACTTCTTAACCACATCACGACCTTCGTATTGCATAGTTGGAGGGATATATCCATCCTGGATGCACACCCACATTTTTGCATCCTGGTATTTAATGTATTGGATGAATCTGTCCTTCCATGCCACGAAGTCAGTTCCTTTCATCAACCTCGGGGCCTTAGTGGCTGACCCCGCTTCTACTTCCATCTTGACCAAATCGGAGATGTTAATTGACGACATCTTTGCGAAAACACAAAAATCCGAAAATTTAAAAAAAAAAATCTTCCAAACAGCACAGTAGGCGAAGTTAAGAATAACTTCGCTGAAAGTTAACTTCGCTGGATCTTAAATTCGCTTGACTGGGCGAAGTTAAAAATAACTTCGCTTAGAATGAGCGAACTTAGGAGGTAAGCGAACTTGGGAGGTAAGCGAAGTTGAGGATAACTTCGCTGAGGCGAACTTATGAGGGTAGGCGAAGTTGAGGTTAACTTCGCTTAATCCTTATATCTTCGCCGAAACCCTACTTCCGGTGACGGCAACTTCGCCTGAAGAACTGTAACTTCGCCCGATGAACAAGGAAACTGTTCAGATCTGATTTCGTCAATCTAGCAGTTTCCGATCGATGTAATGGCTTGAAAATGACTGTCAAACACGAATATAACACAATCCCAATAAAAACACGTCCCGCGAATAGGTCAAACGAGACGTTTTCTACACCCGCGTGAAATCCCGAACCTCACAATCGAGCCGATGGCTCTGATACCAATTGTAGGTTCCTGGACGGATCGTACACGGGATGTCGCTATCTGCGCAGGTGCGGAATCCCTGCGTAGTTAGATACGAGTGCAGAATACTTATAAATCAAACACACGAGCAATGAACGAACACGTTATATTGATAACTCGAACACGTGACACTAGGTCACTATTACAGACTCACTTGTAAACACGTAACACGTTCACTGAACAACTGAAACGAAAACCTAAAACCAACCTCCTAAACTGTTACAGCGAACAGTTTAAATAGACACGACAACTTCGCCTCAGGCGAAGTTGTCTTTAACTTCGCTTGTTCAACAAGTTCGCCTGAGCGAACTTGTTGACAACTTCGCTTGTTACAAAAACATAAACATAATCAAAAACATAATTACATTACAGACTCGATTACAAACGTTAGACTATGAACTACTGACACACATGTACCAACAGGAACACGTATTGACCTAAGCACAGCTTACCACCCTCAGACCGATGGTCAGTCTGAGAGGACCATTCAAACTTTGGAGGATTTGCTTCGTGCCTGAGTACTGGACTTTAAGGGAAACTGGGATCAACATCTCCCACTCGTTGAATTTTCCTATAATAACAGTTACCATAGCAGTATAAAGGCAGCACCATATGAAGCATTATATGGACGAAAGTGCCGATCACCACTTTACTGGTCTGAAGTGGGTGACTCGCAGGTCATTAGATCGGATCTGGTCCAGGAGATGACCAGCAAGATTCTTGAAATCAAGAACAACCTGAAAGCCGCACGGGATCGGCAGAAAAGTTATGCCGACACCCGTCGAAAACCGTTGTCATTTGAGAAGGGGGAAAAGGTATATTTGAAAGTATCACCCTGGAAAGGAGTGGTCAGATTTGGAAAGTCGGGGAAGTTGGCCCCTAGATACATTGGACCATTCAGCATCACTGCAAAAATCGGTCTGGTAGCTTACCGATTAGAACTGCCCGAGGAACTAAGTGCAGTTCATAACGTGTTTCATGTGTCAAATTTGAAAAGATGTCTGGCGGATGAGACATCGGTGTTACCCTTAGAGGGTGTTCAAATAAATGATAAGCTCAACTTCGTAGAGGAGCCCATTGAAATAGTGGACGGTAAGATCAAGCAACTTAGACACAATAAGATCTCGTTGGTCAAAGTTAGATGGAATTCGCAACGAGGCCCATAATTTATTTGGGAACGAAAGGATGAATTTCGGAAGAAATACCCCCACCTATTCCCTCAAAAGGAAGTAGTTGACGTGTAAAATTTCGAGGACGAAATTTTTATAACGGGGGGAGAATGTAACGATTCCGGCAAATCCAGGTATACCCTAGCCGGTATATACTATTTACGTGTCATTTAGTATTGATTATATGAGTTATAGTACGTGTATACGAGTATATATGATTCATAGAACGAATCATACTCGATTATATAGTGGATCGTATTGGAATTACAATTAACCAATGAACGATTATTGAAACCCGAACGAATCGGGAACTACATTATAGACGAAGTATATAATGTTTAGTGATGTTTACGAAGTATTAATGCTTCGGGATAAGTGAATTATAGCACAGAAAAAGGATTTCGATTTATTAGTACGTCGGTACGATAAACGAAACCTTTAACATCAAACCAAGCAAGAGACGATCGATCAAGCCGAAAAAGATGCGTAATTATTAATAATATGATGTTTTAATGTTATGGTTTGAGTTTTTAAAGTTTTTAAATCAGTTTTATGTAAATTTTATTTTAACCCGAAAAACAACCATTTTAGGCTCGTTTTAAACCGAATTACGAGTTTAAACGAGAAACGAACTGAACCAGATTATCCGCAACATTATCCGGATTGCGTAATCCGAATATGTGGCTTAGAATGGATTTGTGGGACCCACCCCACCCCATATGGTGGACCGATCGGTCCCTTTACTCCCATAATCAATTCATTTTCTTTTTTCTACACATCAAACTCTCTCAATCTTTCAAACCTTCAAACATTCAACCCAAAAACCTTTGATCCAAACCAAGAACACAAGGTATAACACATGTTTTAATGTCTAAATCTTGTTTCCAACTTCATGATCTTGAGAAAAGGAAGTTTCAAATGAAAAATGGGTGAAAACCCGAGTTGAAACCGATTCTCGCATGATCAAGTGATGTATACAAGTTATACAAAGGATCTTGATCCAAGTGATGAGTTAAAAGAGTTTATAACGAATTTTTACGGTTGAAATCTTGTAAAATGAGTTTCTATGTGAAAGACGGGTGAAAACCCGAAATGAAACCGACTCTTGCATGATCAAGAGATGTATACATGTTATACAAGGGATCTTGGTCCAAGAAATGAGTAAAAAGAGTCGAGAACGGATTTTTACGGTTAAAACTTTTGTTTTTATATCAAAACCGACACCATGAAAGAAATGGTTTGATTGTTGGTGTAACTTGCTTGGTATAGTGTTATTGTGCTTGTAAGTGTTGTATCTAGTGGCTAGCAAAGGCTAGAAACCAAGATCTTTGCGATCTAACGCTAGAAAACACAAGATAGTTCGGTTTTCGTGTGATTTAGTGAATTTGGACAGATTGTAGAGTGCTTAGAGTCGGGTCATGAAATTTCACAGAGATGATCTATACATGAAAATATGAGATCTGTGAAATTTTGGTAATTTTTGAATAAAAGATGAATATTTGGTGAATTTAATGCTCGGTTTTGGCCAAAAATGGTGAAAAATAGCTAAACTTGATGAAAAATTCTGGAAAACTTAGGATAAGCTTTTTATAACATATAAAAGTCACACACAAAATTTGAGCTCAGTTGGAAAAGTCTAAAGGGGCTTTTCGGTAAAACGAGTTCTAGAGCTTTCTAGCTCGGTTTTTGTGAAAATGGCTTGAAAAATGAGTTTTGAGTTCTGGATAAATTCCAGGGAGTTATGAGGATGGCAGGGATCATCCCAGAAAAATTTGGGATTTTTCTAAAGTCTTTTGGTATTTTTGACATATTTAGTGTTTTAATAATGTTTAAAAATAGATAAATAAATGAAAATATAAAAAAAATAAATCTGGAAAATTTTTGTAAAATTTATTACTGTCAAAATAAGTTTTGTGCAAAATTTCAAGACCCGAGACTAAACGGGTAATTATTTGTGCTAAAAAGAACATAAAAACAAATTTTTAAAGCTTAAAACGTGTAAACCGGCAAAACTCGCATAAGCGAGCTGACTGGTATATGAAAACCCTAAAAATGGACCATTTCCATAAAACTAAGTAAATTAAGTAAAAATAAATCATCCGAAAATAATTCGGATGATTTGGGTAATTTCACCCAATTTACTGTTTCCGGCACCTAAATGACGGAAACGGGGCCCGCGGCCAAACGGGGTGACCAAACCGAGCTCTAATTTCATCACTTTAACTAAAATAACAGTCAAACACCATTTTTGGGGTAAGTGTGAATAAACTCATTTTTGAAACTAAAAACGGATGACCGTGCTAGGCACGCAAATCAAGGAAAACATAAAAATGATAATTTTGACCGTCCGACTCTAAGTAATCGCACAATCTGAGTCCTTAGGAGTGTCACGGGGTTAACATTGTCCCCGGATCGAGTACAGTACTGGGATAACAATGTCCCCAGATGTGCCGATTAACAAGGATTTAATTTATGGGAATTATATAGTAACGACTAGATATTATATTACAGATCCAGGCACGTAGCTGTTCATTGTATTACCCACCGACTCACAAAAAGGTGAGTTTTCACGAGCCCCTTTTACTGAACTGTTTTAAATATTTTCCCGGGGCGGAAAACATGTCTTTATTAAAGTATTTAAGTACATACCGATCGTATGGAAACACTTGTATATTTAAATATATATATGGTTTGATGCATAGAATATATAAATTGTTTATCTTGTGGGATTGTTCTGGGGTAACATAGTTCCCAGAGGTTATTATTATTGTTCTGGGGTAACATAGTTCCCAGAGGTTATTATTATTGTTCTGGGTAACATAGTTCCCAGAGGTTATTATTGTTCTGGGGTAACATAGTTCCCAGAGTTGATTATTGTTCTGGGGTAACATAGTTCCCAGGGGTTATTATTGTTCTGGGGTAACATAGTTCCCAGAGGTTATTATTGTTCTGGGGTAACTTAGTTCCCAGAGGTTATAAATATTCTGGGGAAACATAGTTCCCCGCATAATTACATTGTTTAATAAATGATTATTAAAATGATCTGTCAGTGTTTATTTAAATTAGTGAAACTCACCAACTATTCGTAGTTGACCAGTTTTCTTTACATGTTTTCTAGGTATGCCCAAGTTGGAATGATTGAAATGTGCTTAATTATCTGTGCTACCTGTTGGAAGCTTGCTGCTCTATATTTTGTAATGAATATATATTAATGTCTTATCGGTAAAATATGTGTGTAACACCTAGACAGTAACGAAACACGCAACAATGTAATATGTTATAAATTAATGTAGTGGTATTTTCTTTATAAGCAATGCTGTTGATATCAGATGTGTCTGTTGCATCCCGTGTACGTTTCCGCTGCGGTTACGGGGTGTTACAGGCTAACGATGGATTTCAAGCCGTACATGGGGGTTTTGGTTTTGGGGATAGGAATGAGACCGGGATAGAGCTCCTAGAGTTTGCGGTGGCACATGACCTAGGTATTTTAAATTCTTATTTTAAGAAAAAAGATTCCCATTTGATCACTTTTAGCAGTGGAGGACGCGACACGCAAATTGACTACATTTTGATGAGACAAGGAGATCGACGTTGGTGGAAAGACTGCAAAGTCATACCTGGGGAGACAGTTGTGGCTCAACATCGACTGCTGGTGACAGATATAGGCTTTAGAAATAAGCTAATTGCTCAAGAGAATAAAGGTACACCTAGAATTCGACGGGGAAGATTGAAGGATGAAAAGCTCCTACTGTTAGGGATAAACTCATAAGGCAGACAGGAGCTAGACTAAATGAGGGCTCAGCTCATTTATGGGAAGCTATGGCGAGAAACATTATCCAAGTAGCAAAGGAGACTCTCGGTCTAACAACAGGAAAGGCAGGTGGGCACAAGGAGTCTTGATGGTGGAATGAGGTCGTACAAGACAAGATAAGGGACAAACAAAGATGTTTTAGGGAGCTTATAAGGTGCACGAATGAGGAGGAGTGAGTGGAATTGAGGGCGTCCTACAAAACAGCCAAGAGAGAGGCGAAGAAGGCAGTGGCGAAAGCAAAGAACATGGCGTATAAACGGATGTATGAAAGTTTAGAAACAAAAAGGGGGGAACATGCTATGTTTAAGATTGCCAAGGCTAGGGAGCATAGAAGGCAAAATCTAGGACCTGTGAAGTTCATAAAGGATACAGATGGACATGTACTGGTCAAGGAGCAGGACATCAATCTAAGATGGAAAACCTACTTCCACAATCTTTTTAACAATGGGAGAGCTTACCAACAAGAACATGACAATACAACCTTCCAACGACAACAACCGAATAACTGTTACTGTCGACGGATAACACGAGAAGAGGTCAAGACTGCACTTAGGAGGATGGGAAGGGCTAAGGTGGTTGGCCTAGACAACATACCCATCGAGGTGTGGAAGTGTCTGAGAGAGGAAGGAGTCATGTGGTTAACTAATCTCTTCAATATTATCCTCAAATCTGGTAAGATACCAGACCAGTGGAGGAGCAGCGTCGTAGTTCCTATCTATAAGAACAAAGGAGACGCCCAATGTTGTGGTAACTACCGAGGAATCAAATTACTAAGCCATACTATGAAGCTATGGGAAAGAGTGATTGAGGTTAGACTTAGACGGGAAACCCAAGTTTCAGTGAACCAATTTGGCTTCATGCCGGGGCGTTCCACCAGAGGCAATACACCTTATAAGAAGATTGATGGAAAAGTATAGGGAGAAGAAACGTCACCTGCATATGGTGTTTATTGACCTTGAAAAGGCATACGATAGTGTGCCAAGACAGGTGCTTTGGGAGTGCTTGGAGGGTAGAGGAGTACCGAGGAAATATATAGAGATAATTATGGATATGTATACCAGGAGCGCAACAAGTGTGCGTGCGCCCATGGGGGATACTGAGTCCTTCCTCGTAGAGGTAGGACTTCACCAGGGGTCAGCGTTGAGTCCGTTTCTTTTTGAAGTAGTCTTGGATGAGTTGTCAAAGTCGATTCAGGGGACGCTCCCGTGGTTCATGATGTTCGCAGACGATATTGTGTTACTTGCGGAGACAAAACAAGATCTTAACATGAGGTTAGAGGAGTGGCGATCAACCTTAGAGACAAAAGGTTTAAGGATTAGTCGCTCTAAGACGGAGTACCTCCACTGTGATTTTGGGGAGGTAAATGACAATGATGACACACAGATCACCATTGAAGGGCAGGTGGTACCGCAGGTAACGAAGTTCAAGTATCTAGGATCATTTATTCAGAGCGATGGGGAATTAGACAGTGGTGTGACCCACCGAGTCCAGGTAGGATGGTGTAGAAGAAAAGCAGCCACAGGTATATTGTGCGACAATGTTTTCCCAACTAAACTAAAGGGAAAATTTTATAGGGTCGCAGTTAGACCCGCAATGCTATATGGAACAGATTACTGGGCCATCAAGAAGGCACAAGTGCGGAAGATGGAGGTAGCAGAAATGAGAATGCTACGATGGATGTGTGGGCACACAAGGTTAGACCAAAGAAGAAATGTTGTGTTCCGGAGAGATTAGGGGTAGCGAACATATCAGACAAGATAAGAGAGTGGAGATTGAGATGGTTTGGACATGTGAAGAGAAGAAATTCGACGAATCCTGTTAGATCCGTAGAAAACATGACTATAGAGGGGAGGAGGGGTAGAGGACGACCTAAATTGACTTGGGATGAGAGGATTAGGCGTGATTTGATAGACCTAAACCTCTCCGAGGACATGGTTGGAGATAGGAATTCTTGGAGAAGTAGGATTAAAGTTAAAGATTTTTAGGGACAAATGAGCACCTTAAGCCTTCTATTTACTATATTTTGCTCACACACCATATGGTATTATTATTATTTTATTATTACTATTATTGTTTTTACTACTACTACTACTACTACTACTGCTAACTACTGCTACTATTGCTACTACTGCTACTACTACTACTACTGCTACTACTACTACTACTGCTACTACTGCTACTACTACTGCTACTACTGCTGCTACTACTGCTACTACTACTACTACTACTACTACTACTACTACTACTACTACTACTACTACATATGTATTACAGAGCTGAGGGTCTCTCTGAAAGCCACCTCTTTATCCCGTTGGATAGAGGTACGGTGTGCCTACATCCCACCCTCCCCAGACCCTACTTATAGCTTTGCTGTTGGTGGGACTAAACTGGGTATGATTGATTGATTGTATAACGTTTTTATAATTTGAAAGTTCGGTTTGAAACCCTAACCGAAATCCGAATTTAAAAGGCTTGATAAAGGATGATTTATGCTGGGTTTTATGTTATATGATATGTAGATACACGTACTTTGTGACCCAAGACCCAGAGAGTCGATAAAACAACCATAAACACTCGAAAACGACAAGGTAATGGCCGGTTTACTCATTTAGGGGCTGTTTAGTATTAGGTTGTGACGTGATTTTTGTTAGTTTTTGCAACTTTTTAGGGACATTAGGGATCATATAAGTGAGTCCTTGTTCAAACTTGGTAATTTTTTGATAAATGGAGAATATTTGGCGAGTTTAGTACTGTTTATTAGCATTTATTTATGTAAAATAGTTAAACTTCTTGAAAAACTATGAAATTTGGTTTGGAACTAAGAAATTTGAAAGTAAGATTACTGGTAAAATTTGGGATCATTTGGAGATGTTTAAGTACACTTTGTGCATTTGCATTTTAATCGGGTTTTAACATCAGAAAAATGCACAAAATGGTATATTAGCCAAAAAATTAGGTTACAATTAGGTTAATCGAAAAACTGGGTTTGCTTTCCGGCCCAACCGTTTCTTATAGGCTACAATTACCCTTTTCCCGATTTGACCCAAAGATTCTTCACCTTGACGGGGATTAGTTATATCCAAACCATGTCGATGTTGTAGAAAGTTCTTAATACCATAGAGAGGATAGTGGAAGAAGAAGGTGTAGAGTTCGGCTTAGCAGAGTTGTCGTACCTGTACAATCTGGTTACCCATGGCTCCAAATGCTTCATCTTCAAATCGAATCCCCACCAAATGATCCCCATTTCCAAAGTTACCCTAAATGGTACCCTCTGGAGGAACCAATTTTTCTTTGTAAAAAGGGATTCCATACTGGGTGGAACTGACCTTCCCAAAAAGTGGATACCAAAGGGTAGGATCTAGGATCCTTAGGTAACCAAGGTAGGATACTTTATTCTTTTGCTAATATTTTTCATTGCTTGTGTAGTTGAGAATTTTGATTTGCTGTCTGATCTTCCTGGAGTCGAAGAGAGAGTTGAGAAGTTCTTATCACTGGATCCTGCAATCAGAACCTTTCAAGCCAAGTTCATTGAAGCTTTTCAAGAATCACACTCAGAGTCAATCTTGTCAAGTAAGAGTAATAATTTTTAGTATTTATAAAGTGTAATAATTGAAAACTTATCTGCTAATTACTGTTTACAGGCGCTCAGAAATCAGGAAAGTCTGCTTCCAAGTTCTCCCTTGAGGATATCGATTGCATGTTTACCAAGAAAGAGACCCTAAAACCAACTCCTACGTCTAAGCCTCGTCCAATCACAACTCGAGCCAAGTCAGGAGTTAAGAGGAAGAAGAGTTCAGATCCAGAGAACCCTTTTGATGCCTAGAAGCAGCTTCTGGACATGCTTTCAACTGTAAGGATCCTTTCAGTCTTCACTATCTAAGTATCCTTCTTAACTTAGTCTGTTTCCTTGTTATAGGCCATCAACTCTGCTCGAAGCCATTATGAGAAGACTGTTGGCGCTGCGATGAGATCCATGGCCGCTGCCAAGGACAAGGCCCTCTCTAAGATGACCAAAGAGAAGAAACAGGAAGAGGACCATGCTTCCACACTTGCAGTCCAAATGCATGATGAGATTAATCGAGCCATTGAAGAGGCAAAGGTCTGGGCAGCTAAGTCGGTCCTCCAAGCTAGAATCAAACTGGTGACCGAGGCCAATGATCAGTCTTTTGACAAATCTTCATGGGAAATCAAGAAGTGGAAGCAAGCCTTGATCGACTTGGGTGGAGGCGAGGATGAAGCTGAAGGAGGAATGGTTGATGCAGGTGAAGCAGGGAAGAATGGTGTGAAGGACCAGGATGAAGCTGAAGGACGCAATGAGGCAACGGTGGAGGTGGGAGCAACCACATAAACGGGCGATGAAGGATACAGAAGATAAGGCCCAAGCCCGTTTTATTTTGCTTTTATGATGTTTTTATGAACAATAATTTTGGTTTGTAATAGATAGTAGTAACTAGGGTAAAGGATCCATGATCCTTAAGACAATTTGCAGGGGTGACAAAGGTGGATGGATCCTCTGTTTGTGGGGATGAAACCTTTGATGCCCCTGTTTTTATCTTTCCTGCACTCATGAACAGTTTAGTAGTACTCACTTAACCCGGGTGGATGGTCCATCTTTTGCATGGTGAAGTTCGGGTTAAGAATTTTGGATAAGTCCTGGTAACTTATGCTTTAATAATATAAAACTTTTAACTATCTGCTTGTTATTTATTTTAGTGATTAAACTGCATTCACATTTGCTTAAGAAACCTGAACCTATCACCGAGATTTCTACTCATCAAAGGTGAAAATGGTTCAAGTTTATTTAATCATTACAATTTTTTATGCTATAATCACTTAAGGAATTAAAAATGTACAATACTTTCTTTTGTATATATATAGCTTTAAGTTTTTGTTTGATATAACGTTAGCATTATTAATAGTTTTGAAAAATAATCTTGAGTAAAAGATCTTAGGATAAAAGATCCTTACGAAAATTATTTAGGATAAATTATTCTTTAAGAATAAACTCTAGGATAAAATATACTTAAAATTGGGTAAAAGCTTTTATAATAGATTACCCTTAAAGGAACAACCCTTTAAATTGAAACATCCAAAAATTATTGCAACTAAGACAATATAAATTCATTAACAGAACCATACCAGAAGGTCTAGATAGACCTAAGTTACCATAAGTATTGAACTTTCCATGATCCTTGATAAAATAACCTTAGGATATTGAATCCATAGGACTTTGTCTTCAAAATGAACTTAGAAAATCTGTTGCAAACAACTGATAATGTTAACTGGGATCAAACCCATTAAGCTGGGGAAAAGCCCGTGTAACTGGGGACAAGCACGTGTACTGGGGACAAGCCCAAAACTGGGGACAAGCCCAAGGATACGGATGTCAACTGGGGACTCTCCCAAACCGGGATTTAGCCCAAACGTGAGATAACGTGAAAACGTTATAAACCTTAGCTAACATGAAAATGTTAGAAACCTTTGTCACGAGATAACGTGAAAACGTTATAAATCGTTGGTATGGTACGTCTACCATAAATCGTAGGATCCTCCATATAGCCGAAAGCAACGAAATTGTCAACCACTAAACGTGTACTGGTCCCGCTGCCCCGGACTATATGTTGGATAGCGTGCGCTCCAGGCGAGAGTGTAGAAACTCTATTTATAAGAAAGGTTAAAACCTTTAAACCTTAGAGGATATGTGTGACATTCGTCAATTTCGGGTCACTTTTGTTATGTAAACCCGACCCGTTTGTAACCCGAACATTTCAAATATATAAAATATTGGATCTTGTCATTTAAAATATATAAAATATATAAAATATTGTTTTTTTATATTATGCATTGTTTGACCATTTAAACATACCCATTTTAATGCAAACCATAAAAGAATCTTTATACCCAACCCTTCACTCCTTCCCTATTTATACACACCCATCTTCTTCATTTTACTCTTGCTACATCTCCAAAAAACTCTCTCAAACTCCATAGATTCAAGGTTGTTATTTCTTATGTATTTTTTGAAGTTTTGACTTCTCAAGTCAAACTAACTATAGTCTTTCATTCTAACTTGTTCATCTAACATTACTAACTCTTGAATATGGTTGTACAACATATATATAATACACACCCCTTGTTTCCTTTATTTGTTACTTCACCGACTTTGGTTGGTTAAGTTTCGAATGTCATAAGGCAAGGCTTCATGGAGGACTTCGTGTTCTTGATATATATTTACACACACATAACTTATTATACATATCACTTATGACTAACTTCTAACCCTTTAGTTTGTTCATCTTATTTACAAGTTCCATGGTGTGGGTTTGTATAAGACTAACCTCGGTTTAACCGAAACTAGTCCAAACCGGAAACCGAACTTTTGTTTACTAGTTTTGTTAAAATAGTTGTTTAAACATGTTTATTGCTAGATTTGAGTTTCAAAAATCATTTTTACAAGTTCTTTGATATTAAGCATATGGAATCCATCTATGAACTCGTTGGGAGATGGAAACCGAACTAAACCGAAACTTTTGCTTAAAAGACTTGTAGTTAACTTTTTTTGTTGTAAAATTTAAGTTTTCTTCATTTATAAACCAATATACAAGTTCTATGATATTTGGGCATGTAGAAACCATCTATGAACTATTTGTGAGATGGAGACCGAACTATACCGACTTTTACTCGCTTAAGACACACAAGTGTGTTTTTAGTTATCAAGACTTGTATATTTCTTTAAAAAAAATAGTTTACAAACTGATTTTAATTATTTTTCTTAAGTACTTGGAATAGTTGGATCCAACTTGATCTCATAACAAAGTTTGGACCGGCAAAACCGAACACTCGCTTAACGTGCGTTGTTAGTTCTTAACAATAGATCTACGTACTTGGTTAAGTGTTAGTATGTTTTAATGAGTTATCTCATAACAATTAATATTTTGGAAAGTTGACTTTGGGTTCGACCATTTGTCAAGACCCGAACCGACAACTCGAACACTCGTTAAAAACCCGTTTTAGTATCTTTAGCCTAATGGAACTTGCATTTTAGCATTTTCCCCACCTTATTACTTAATATTGGTTAAGTAAATATTAAGGTTAGATACTTTAACCCGGTTTTGAGCAAACTTACATTTTTTAAAAGGGTTATTATTATAAATTCTTAAATAGTTACATTTTAAACATTGAACTTTAATTGATTAGTTTTTGCAACAATTATTTTATTTAAAGATCTTCAAGACAACCTTTCTAAATCCAAGACTTTGTTTTATTTAGGCTTCATACGTTAAACTCGTCGTTCCGGCAAATCTCCAAATAATCAATCTTTCAAGTTTATTACTTGAACGTGAGTAACTTCATAGCCCGTTTTCTATCTTTTATTTTGGGGGTGACATTTCAACTTATCTAAACTAAATGTTTTATACTTGGGGTCTTAAACCACAAACGTTGTTGTATACCTTACTTGAATAATTGCTCGATTTGGTGTTCTATGCTTATTTGACTATGTGTTTATCGCTTTTGGATGGTGGAACTATAAATCCTAGACCATTTGGCAACCCCTCATGGCAAGGTGTCGTTAACGTAATGCAATTAACGATAACTATAAAATCCTAAACTATTTGGCAACCCCTTATAGTTGGGTGTCGCTAACTTGTTAGCGATAACTATTTATCCAAGTTTATAGCTATTATTTATGGTTTTGTATACTAGTTTTGTGGCTTTTCATACTATATATCTATTGTTCAAACTTATGAATTGCTCACCAACCTTTGTGTTGATAAACTTTATTTTATGAAATGTTACAGGTTTGCATCTAGGTTGATTATGGAGTTCGGTGAAGAAAACATCACAAATACCGTTAGGATATTAGCAAAAATGAACAATATTTGATTTGCTATATTTTGTTATATTTTGTTGTATTTGAGTTATGAATATTTGGTTATGTGACATTTTCGATGTTGTGAAATGAAATGAGTTTGTTAAATATTGTCGCTTTAAATAGTGTCATGCGCTTATGAGCAATCGTTGCACCCCGGCATGTTCCGCCGCCTTTGGTCGGGGTGTGACAGATTGGTATCAGAGCCATGACAATTAAGATAGGTGGTTAGACGTAATGACCTAGAATTGTTATGCTTAGGGTCCTATACGTGTGTTCATACGTGTTTACTCTATCTAATTGTTCATATCGCATGTTTATTTATTAACTTGTTTAAAATTCACCAATATCCTAAATGATCACATACTCACACTTTCATAGTATTTCCAAGGTATCCTTACCTTAAAACGCAAAAAGTAGATTTTCATTGTGTTTTATGGATTACAAGATTAACTTGGATCCCGTTGTTTCAAATCCCTTAAAGGTTGCGTTTATTTTGGGTTTGTAGCCATCATAGGAAACGAGAAATTATAAAATGACCATTTGACAAAAAGATTCCAAGAATCGAAGGTGATTTACTTACCTGGGATGGTTGAGTTATAATGCTCGTTTTCTAGGCCATAAATCGTGTTATAAATGTCAATACTTTAAGTAGTCGAATGCGAGCGTTCCGGTCGCCATCCTAATTTTCGGTGTTAAAACAATAGAACTACGGTGATTTCGTGGACTAGTGTTTTGACATGACGTTGTATCTCGATTTATTGTGTTATTATCGTTATTTGAGTCGAAAACATGAAAAAGTTTCGGTGGTTCGTATACATGTTTAGACTCCAATATGTTGTTTTATAAAACTTTTTAGTGTTGGAATATCAAGTCATGGTGGTTCATGCACGATTTTTCCAACTCTATAAATCTCAAAATCTCAAATTTTTAAGCTTTAAATTCTCAAAAAAAAAAAACATTTACTATTGTTTACGGTTTTGTTATTTATAAACAAAGTTTTATATTTTATCTAACACTAACATCTTCTCCATACTAACTCTAGGATTCACAAATCAAAAATCGAAATCTTATTTTATTTTATACACCTTTATATTCATTTCTTTTTTACCCAAAAACTTATCCCATTTTCTTTATAATTTTTTTAACATGCCTCCGCTAAGACGCCAACCGCGCAAGAACTCCACTCGACGTATGGCCGCCATCATCGCCAAGCAAATGGCCGCTGTGATTCCCGAACTAATAACCCAAATACAAGCAAACCAACCCGCACCCGTTGTTGCACCTATTGAGCCCAAACCCGCATCCTACCTGCTTAAACAATTTACTAGTGCCAACCCGTCCGAATTCTATGGAACCAACTGTGCGACTACGTTGTTGCAGTGGTTCGAATCTGTGGAGAATGTATTTTTACACAGCGAATGCCCCGAAGCGAAAAAGACAAACTTCGCTTCAAGCATGTTTAGGGGAACCTCCCTAACTTGGTGGGGTAGTGTTATGCACCTCCAAGGTACGGATATGGCCATGGCTCTTCCATGGGCTGAGCTCAAGGCGCTGATGAAGATGAAATTCTGTCCTAAACACGAGCTCCAAAAGCTTGAGGTAGAATTTTGGGACCTAAAACAAGAAGGTGGTGATAACGCCGCTTACTCGCTCCTTTTCCACGAGCTAGGCGTTCTTGTACCTCACTTGGTCACCCCAACCGAACGTGAAATTGACAAATATATTGGGGGTTTACCGATGAAAATCCGGGACTTAGTCATGAGTAGCAAACCCGCGAACCATGAGGAAGTCATCACGTTAGCCGGTTGGCTATCGGAAAATAACGTGAAGGAGGGTACCTTAACCCTCAAGAAAACAATCGAGAAAGCCAAAACCGAGCCCGCTACCCAAGCCAAGATTGAACCCGCACCACAAGCTATAAACTACTCCAACTCCTCCCGACACAACAACAACAACAAGAAGAAACCCAAGACTAATTACCGAAACTTTGCCGTCACCCAACCTCAACCACCACAACAAGCCCAAACTCTTCCCCAAAACCGAAAACCTTATATTGGTAACTCCCCACTATGTAACACTTGCCAACTTCACCACCCAACGAACTCGCCGTGTCGCCATTGTACAATTTGTAATCGATTTGGTCACTTCCCCAACACATGCCGATCCACCCAACGAAACCAACCCAACCAACCTAACCCACCAACCCAACCGAGAAACTTTCCCCAAAATGCCCTAAACCGCTATGCACCATACCCATCAAACCAACCCCAACAACCCCGAGCTTGCTTTAATTGTGGTGATCCCAACCATTTCCGCCAAAATTGCCCACGTTTATCTTTTGCCAACCAAGCTCAAACCGTAACCATACCATACTACCAAACACAAGCTTACCAAGTTCAAACTTACCAACCCCAAATTCCCCAACTCAATGCACCACTCATCCAACCCATCAAAACAATCCAAGCACCACCTCCACCTGCACAACAAGCACATCAAGTCAACCATGGTAATCAAGGGCGGGCGTTTATGATGAATGCAAATCAAGCTCAAGTGGCAAACAATGTTGTGAACGGTATGTTTTTGGTGAACTATCATTTGGCTTCTATTTTATTTGATACCGGTGCCGATAGAAGTTTTATTTCTTTGAATTTTGAGTCGAAACTTGCGATGCCTCGAACTAAGCTTTCCCGACCGTTCTCTGTTGAATTCGCCAATGGCAATTCTATTACCATCAATTCCGTCGTCCGCGATTGCTCTCTTATTCTTTCTAAGCATAAATTCTCCATCGATCTCATCCCGATGCAAATGGGTAGCTTCGATGTCATAGTAGGCATGGATTGGTTGTCTTTGCACCGTGCCGAAGTCGTTTGTTTTGATAAATTCATTCGCATTCCGCTTGTCAACGGCAAGGTTCTTAAGGTCTTTGGAAACACAACGTCTCGAAGGCTAAATCTCATGTCGTGTTCACAATCGCAAAAGTACTTACGCCAAAAGTACGTTCCGTTTTTAGCTCTCTCGGTGACAAAAGACAAAAAGGAAAGGAAGATCCAAGATATTCCTATTGTTCGTGATTTCCTTGATGTATTTCCCGATGATGTTACTAGTCTTCCTCCCGTTCGTCCGATTGAATTCCAAATCGATCTTATGCCCGGCGCGATGCCCGTGGCCAAGGCTCCTTATCGTCTAGCCCCGTCGGAAATGCAAGAACTATCAAACCAACTCGAAGTACTTTCCGATAAAGGCTTCATTCGTCCAAGCTCTTCTCCTTGGGGCGCTCCTGTTCTCTTCGTGAAAAAGAAGGATGGTTTGTTTCGTATGTGCATCGATTATCGAGAACTCAACAAACTTACTATTAACATTCGTTATCCATTGCCACGTATCGACGACTTATTCGACCAACTTCAAGGCGCAACTTGTTTCTCCAAAATTGATCTTCGATCGGGTTATCATCAATTGCGTGTTCGCGAAGAAGACATTCCAAAAACCGCTTTCCGTACTCGATATGGACATTTCAAATTTTTGGTTACGCCCTTCGGGTTTACAAATGCACCCGCGGTGTTTATGGACCTCATGAACCGCGTTTGTAAACCATTCCTTGATAAATTCATTATTGTCTTTATTGATGACATCCTTATCTTCTCTAAATCCAAAGCCGAACATGAACATCATTTGCGTTCCATTCTCGAGCTCCTTAGAAACGAACAACTCTATGCCAAATTCTCCAAATGTGAATTTTGGCTCGAGGAAGTTCAATTTTTGGGACATATCGTAAACGACAAAGGTATTCATGTTGATCATGCTAAAATTGAGGCTGTTAAGGATTGGAAAACTCCAACGACTCCCATGAAAATTCGATCCTTCCTCGGTTTGGCCGGATATTATCGGCGTTTCATTCGGAATTTTTCCAAGATCTCTTTGCCTCTTACCTCTCTCACCCATAAGGGACAACCCTTCGATTGGGGTTCGAAGTAAGAGGAAGCCTTTTGTACTCTCAAGGACATGCTTTGCAATGCTCCTATTCTAACTCTTCCCGATGGAAACGACGATTTTGTTGTATTTTGTGATGCATCCCATCAAGGACTTGGTTGTGTTCTCATGCAACGAGGTCAAGTCATCGCATACGCATCAAGGCAACTTAAGGTCAACGAGAAGAACTATACGACTCACGATCTCGAACTTGGTGCCGTCGTTTTCGCTCTCAAAATATAGAGACATTCCCTTTATGGAACAAAATGTGTGGTTTTTACGATCATAAAAGCCTTCAACACATTTTTGACCAAAAAGATCTCAACATGAGACAACGACGATGGGCAGAATTACTTAGTGATTACGACTGCGAGATTCGCTACCACCCCGGTAAAGCGAATGTTGTCGCCGACGCTCTAAGTCGAAAGGTTAATGTTAAATCCGTTCTGCTTCTAAGCGTCATTGTTCAAACCGATCTTCAAATTCGTATCCTTCAAGCTCAACGCACCTCCGTTGAGGAACGTAACATGTATGAGAAATGTCATGTGGAGCCGAACTTCAACTCGAAACCAAACCTGATGGTCTTTTGTATTTTCTCAATCGTTTGTGGGTTCCCGATCGCGATGACCTTCGTACTTGTATTCTCGACGAAGCTCATAATTCGCACTATTCCGTTCATCCCGGTGCGGATAAGATGTACTTCGATCTTCGTGCTACCTTTTGGTGGCCGGGTATGAAAAAGGACGTAGCGTTGTTTGTATCTAAATGTCTTACTTGCTCGAAAGTCAAAGCCGAACATCAAAGACCTTTTGGTCTACTCGAGCAACCACCGATTCCCATTTGGAAATGGGAAGACATTGCTATGGACTTTATCACCAAATTACCCAAAAGCCAAAAAGGCAACGATAACATTTGGGTGATCATCGATCGATTAACCAAATCTGCTCATTTCATTCCGATCCACGAGAAGTATTCTGTCGAGCAGCTTGTTCAAATCTATGTTCGGGAAATCGTGTGCCGACACGGTTTGCCATTGTCTATCATCTCCGACCGTGATGCCCGTTTTACCTCTCATTTTTGGCGTTCACTTCAAGAAGCTTTGGGAATACGTCTCGATCTTAGCACCGCTTATCATCCTCAAACGGACGGTCAATCCGAACGTATAATCCAAACACTCGAGGATATGCTACGAGCATGTGTTCTTGATTTCGGTGGGAATTGGGATTCTCATCTTCCGTTCATCGAGTTCTCCTACAACAATAGCTACCACTCTAGCATTGGTGTGGCTCCTTTTCAAGCTCTTTATGGTCGTAAATGTCGTTCCCCGATTTGTTGGAACGAAATCAGTGAAGCTCAAATCACGGGACCCGAAATGGTCCAAGAAGCCACCGACGTCATTGATCAAATCCGTAAAAATCTCCTAACAGCTAGAAATCGTCAAAAGAGTTACGCCGACAAACGGCGAAAACCGATCGAATTTAATGTTGACGATCTTGTCCTTCTAAAAGTATCTCCTTGGAAGGGGGTAGTCCGTTTTGGAAAGAAGGGTAAACTAGCTCCTCGTTTCGTTGGTCATTTTAAAAATCTTGAGCGTGTTGGGAAAGTAGCGTATCGACTTGAACTACCGCAAGAACTTGCCGGTGTTCATCCGACATTTCATGTTTCGAATCTCAAAAAGTGCCTAGCCGAGGGTAATCTTCATATACCCCTCGATGAAGTTCAGGTTGATGAGTCTATGATTATGGTTGAACGACCCGTTGAGATTATGGATCGCAACGAGAAGAAAACCAAACGTAGTCGTATTCGGTTAGTAAAAGTTCGTTGGGAATCACGGCGTGGCACGGAGTTTACTTGGGAGCGAGAAGACGCAATGAAAGAGAAGTATCCACATTTGTTTGCATCGTCGTCTTCATCTTAATTTCGGGACGAAATTTCCTAAAGTAGGGAATACTGTGACATTCGTCAATTTCGGGTCACTTTTGTTATGTAAACCCGACCCGTTTGTAACCCGAACATTTCAAATATATAAAATATTGGATCTTGTCATTTAAAATATATAAAATATATAAAATATTGTTTTTTTATATTATGCATTGTTTGACCATTTAAACATACCCATTTTAATGCAAACCATAAAAGAATCTTTATACCCAACCCTTCACTCCTTCCCTATTTATACACACCCATCTTCTTCATTTTACTCTTGCTACATCTCCAATAAACTCTCTCAAACTCCATAGATTCAAGGTTGTTATTTCTTATGTATTTTTTGAAGTTTTGACTTCTCAAGTCAAACTAACTATAGTCTTTCATTCTAACTTCTTCATCTAACATTACTAACTCTTGAATATGGTGGTACAACATATATATAATACACACCCCTTGTTTCCTTTATTTGTTACTTCACCGACTTTGGTTGGTTAAGTTTCGAATGTCATAAGGCAAGGCTTCATGGAGGACTTCGTGTTCTTGATATATATTTACACACACATAACTTATTATACATATCACTTATGACTAACTTCTAACCCTTTAGTTTGTTCATCTTATTTACAAGTTCCATGGTGTGGGTTTGTATAAGACTAACCTCGGTTTAACCGAAACTAGTCCAAACCGGAAACCGAACTTTTGTTTACTAGTTTTGTTAAAATAGTTGTTTAAACATGTTTATTGCTAGATTTGAGTTTCAAAAATCATTTTTACAAGTTCTTTGATATTAAGCATATGGAATCCATCTATGAACTCGTTGGGAGATGGAAACCGAACTAAACCGAAACTTTTGCTTAAAAGACTTGTAGTTAACTTTTTTTGTTGTAAAATTTAAGTTTTCTTCATTTATAAACCAATATACAAGTTCTATGATATTTGGGCATGTAGAAACCATCTATGAACTATATGTGAGATGGAGACCGAACTATACCGACTTTTACTCGCTTAAGACACACAAGTGTGTTTTTAGTTATCAAGACTTGTGTATTTCTTTAAAAAAAATAGTTTACAAACTGATTTTAATAATTTTTATTAAGTACTTGGAATAGTTGGATCCAACTTGATCTCATAACATAGTTTGGACCGACAAAACCGAACACTCGCTTAACGTGCGTTGTTAGTTCTAAACAATAGATCTACGTACTTGGTTAAGTGTTAGTATGTTTTAATGAGTTATCTCTTAAAAATTAATATTTTGGAAAGTTGACTTTGGGTTCGACCATTTGTCAAGACCCGAACCGACAACCCGAACACTCGTTAAAAACCCGTTTTAGTATCTTTAGGCTAATGGAACTTGCATTTTAGCATTTTTCCCACCTTATTACTTAACATTGGTTAAGTAAATATTAAGGTTAGATACTTTAACCCGGTTTTGAGCAAACTTACATTTTTTAAAAGGGTTATTATTATAAATTCTTAAATAGTTACATTTTAAACCTTGAACTTTAATTGATTAGTTTTTGCAACAATTATTTTATTTAAAGATCTTCAAGACAACCTTCTAAATCCAAGACTTTCTTTTATTTAGGCTTCATACATTAAACTCGTCGTTCCGGCAAATCTCCAAATAATCAATCTTTCAAGTTTATTACTTGAACGTGAGTAACTTCATACCCCGTTTTCTATCTTTTATTTTGGGGGTGACATTTCAACTTATCTAAACTAAATGTTTTATACTTGGGGTCTTAAACCACAAACGTTGTTGTATACCTTACTTGAATAATTGCTCGATTTGGTGTTCTATGCTTATTTGACTATGTGTTTATCGCTTTTGGATGGTGGAACTATAAATCCTAGACCATTTGGCAACCCCTCATGGCAAGTTGTCGTTAACGTAATGCAATTAACGATAACTTTAAAATCCTAAACTATTTGGCAACCCCTTATAGTTGGGTGTCGCTAACTTGTTAGCGATAACTATTTATCCAAGTTTATAGCTATTATTTATGGTTTTGTATACTAGTTTTGTGGCTTTTCATACTATATATCTATTGTTCAAACTTATGAATTGCTCACCAACCTTTGTGTTGATAAACTTTATTTTATGAAATGTTACAGGTTTGCATCTAGGTTGATTATGGAGTTCGGTGAAGAAAATATCACAAATACCGTTAGGATATTAGCAAAAATGAACAATATTTGATTTGCTATATTTTGTTATATTTTGGTATTTGAGTTATGAATATTTGGTTATGTGACATTTTCGATGTTGTGAAATGAAATGAGTTTGTTAAATATTGTCGCTTTAAATAGTGTCATGCGCTTATGAGCAATCGTTGCACCCCGGCATGTTCCGCCGCCTTTGGTCGGGGTGTGACAATATGACCATCAGGGATCATATCCAAACGTGGGCTAGGCCAAGGGAAATAGTATAGTACCTTGAATGTAAAGGAGAGGTGGCCATCCTCTTGATCATCAAACATATTATTAGAATCCTGCATTGTTATTTACAACTTGGAAGGAACAAAAATTGTTAAGAATATGTTATCCTTAAAAGAGTAATAAGAAATTTAAAAGGATAAGTGGTTGATAGATATTACCAATTTTGGGGATCCTTGATCCTTTAAGGATACTTGATCCTTAGAGGATACTTGATCCTGATCAGAAAAAGTATTTCTTGAGGTGGATAGCATTTCATGCTCTTGGTAATCTATTGCCTTCCATTGTGAGCAAATGGTATGCTCCCTTTCCTGCCTCCGACTCAATCTGATAAGGTTCTTCCCATTTGGGTGCTAACTTTCCATCAGCCAGATTGGTAGTATTTGGAAGGCTTTCCTCAAAACTATATCTCCTTCTTGAAATCTTCTGATCCTTATATTCTTGTTGTATGCCCCAGCTACCCTTTGTTGGTAAGCTGCCATTCTGATCTTGGCTAGGTCTCTGAGTTCTTCAACAGTATCCAAGTCTTCAAGAAGGATTATTCGTTGGCTTCAGGATCACGGATGCTTGTTCTTGCTGTAGGAACCAGCATCTCTTTTTGGATTACTGCTTCTGATCCAAATACCAACGAAAAGGGTGTTTGGCCTGTTGCATTCTTGGGTGTTGTCCTATTGGCCCAAAGAACATATGGTAGTTCCTCGGCCCACTTTCCCTTCTTGGATCCTAGCTTCTTCTTTAAATTGTTGATGATGATTTTGTTGCTAGACTTCGCTTGACCATTAGCTTGAGGATGTACCGGTGTGGAAGTAATCATCTTGATGCCCCAACTATCAAAAAAGTTAGTGGTTCTTTTCCCAATAAACTGGGAACCATTTTCACAAATAAATTCTGAAGGGATACCAAATCTTGTAATAATATTTCTTTTACTGAAAGATATCACCTCTTTTTCGCGTACTTGAACAAAAGCTTCTGCTTATATCCATTTTGAAAAGTAATCAGTTATTGCAAGCATGAATACTTTTCCTCCTGGTGCCTTTGGTAGTTTACCAACAATGTCCATTCCCCACTTCATGAAAGGCCATGAAGATGATATAGGATACATTGGCTCTGCTGGCTGGTGAAGGATATTTGCATGCCTTTGGCAGGCATCACATTTCTTCGAATACTCTACTATATCCTTCTTCATTGTCGGCCAAAAATACCCAGTCCTAAGTATCCTGGAGAATAATACTCTCCCCCCTGTGTGGTTGCCGCAATCTCCTTCATGAAAATCTTTAAGTACCTCCTGGATTTCAGGATCCTCGATGCACCTCAAGTATGGACCTGTAAGAGATTTTCTGTATAGCATTTCATCTAATAAGATATACTGTGATACCTTGATTTTGAAGGATTTCGGATTCTCCGTGGCTGGAATCTCTCCAGTCTGAATGTATTTCTTGATTGGGAGGATCCAGGATCCTTGGCTGTCTGAGGATAATGGATCCCAAAGTACAATCTGTTTGTCACTTGTTATTTCTCCAACTTCTTGCTCTCCTATTGCTGGCAAGAGTATATGGATAATTGGGATCTTCGTATCTTCTGGAATTTTCAAGGATGAGGCTAAATTCGCTAAGGCGTCTGCCCCAACGTTTTCCTCTCTTGGTACCTGTAGTATACTAAACATTTCGAAGGATTTTGCCAATTCCTTCACAATATCTAGATATTTGATCATATTTTCACCTTTCACGGTATAAGAACCATTAAAGTGGTTGGTTATAAGTAACGAATCCATATAAACTTGAAGATACCTGAGCCTCATGCTTTTGGCTAAAAGTAAACCTGCGATGAGTGCCTCGTAATCTGCCTCATTGTTGGTAGCTTGAAACGCACATGCAATGGATTGGGCTATTATGTCCCCCTGTGGCGATTTCAGTAGTATGCCCAATCCTGTTCCTCTTATGTTGGATGCTCCATCAGTGAAGAGGATCCAAGAATCCTTGGTTACATCTAGTTGCTGAACCTCCAAGTCGGCTTCTTTCTGCATGTCACTGCTGAAATCAGCCACAAAGTCTGCGAGTGCCTGCGATTTGATAGCTGTTCTAGGCTCATACTGAATGTCATATGCACTCAGCTTTACAACCCACTTAGCCATCCTACCTGACAATTCTGGTTTTCTGAGAACATTCTTAACAGGATAATTAGTTCTCAAAATAATGTCTTAATTTAGTAGAAGCCATAATTAAAGGAAGGATTAACTTTTCTAAATGAGAATACCTGGCCTCTGCGTCTAAAAGACTCTTACTTACATAATACACTGGGTGCTGTTCACCTTCATGATCCTTGACGAGGACGGCACTTACTGCATTACCTGAAATTCCTAGATATAGATATAAGGATTCTCCTTCCACAGGCTTCATTAGAGCTGGAGCTGAGGATAAGTAATCCTTTATAAGGCTTTGAGCGCAGCCTCATGCTTTTCCGTCCATTCAAACTTCTTATTTTTTTTCAGAATGTCGTAGAAGTCTTTGCATTTCTCGAATGATCTTGAGATGAACTTATTGAGGGCAGCTATTCTTCCCGTGAGCCTTTGGACATCATTGGAATTTGCAGGAGACTTCAAATTGAGGATGGTTTCAATCTGTTCTGGGCTTGCTTCAATTCCTCTTTTAGTCACCATATATCCCAGAAACTTTCCAGCCTTAACACCAAAGTGGCATTTTGACAGATTCAGTTTCATGTTATACTGGTTAAGGATATTGAAAGCTTCTTCAAGATCCCTGAGGTGATCCTTAGCTTTCTTTGACTTCACCACAATGTCGTATATGTAGACTTCCATGGTCTTGCCTATCTGATCCTTAAAAATCATGATGACCAGTCTTTGGTATGTTTCCCCTGCATTTCTTAGTCCAAATGGCATAGCAATATAACAATATATGCCGGTAGGAGTCATGAATGCGGTATCCTCCTAATCAGATGGTTCCATCTGAATTTGTTGAAATCCAGAGGAAGCATCCATAAACGTAAGCATTTCATGTCCTGCCGTTGCATCCACCATGGAGTCTATATGTGGTAACGGGAAAGGATCCTTGGGACATGCCTTGTTTAAATCTGTAAAATCAACGCATACCCTCCACTTTCCATTCTTTTTTGAAACTACAACCACATTAGCCAACCATCGAGGATATTGAACCTCTCTGATCAAACCGGTTTTCAAATTCTTCTTGTGTGATATTGTTCCTCTCAGGAGCAAATTCTCTTCGCTTCTGATGGATGGGTTTAATAGATAAATCAAGGCCGAGCTTATGAGTGATTACCTCCTTCGAAATACCTGTCATGTATGAATGTTTGAAGGCAAACATGGATTTTCTTCGTTTTAGGAAGGATATCATATCCTCCTCAATCTTATCGGGGATACTGGATCCTAGGAACACCTTTACATCTGGATCCTAGGGTTCCAAGGATACTTCCTTTAAATCTTTCTCCCGAGCTTTCAGTACGTCCCTAGGATGTTGCTGTGGTTTCTATGCTATAGTCTGCTTGGCTGTTGGCTTAATTGATGAGGAATAATAGTTCCTGGCGTCTGCCTGATCACCAACTATCTTCACAACCCCCCATGGGGTAGGTAGTTTGATGCATTGGTGGTAAGTTGAAGCCACCGCCTTCATTCAATGGAGCCAGGGCCTACCTAAAATAACATTGCAACAAGAAAGATGATCAGTTACACAGAATTTTTGATACGAATTTAACCCTTCAATATAAATTGGGAGGTTGATGTCCCCAAATGTCTTCTTGGTTTCTCCGCTGAAACCGACTAGCACTGATGTTCTAGGAACAATCTCGGAATCTGAAATGTTCATCTTCTTAAGGACATCATGCGGGATGATGTTGACCGAGCTTCCACCGTCAACTAAGATCCTGCGTACATAGTGGTTAGCAATAAATAAAGTAATAATTAAACCGTCATGGTGAGGATCTTGGATGTTTAGTTTGTCTTCCTCATCGAAGAAGATCCTTTTGTCTGTCGTTAAAGTGGTGGATACTATTGGTCGATCCCCGTTATCCAACTTGATTTCTTTGGCGAGCCTTTTTGCTGCAGAGAAGGAAGTTCCACATATGTCGGATCCTTCGGAGATGAAATTGACCATTCGTATGTCCAGTTCATCC
This sequence comes from Bidens hawaiensis, assembly GCF_021521415.1. Lineage (NCBI taxonomy): Eukaryota > Viridiplantae > Streptophyta > Magnoliopsida > Asterales > Asteraceae > Bidens > Bidens hawaiensis. Next base: position 59,631 of record NW_027494416.1, on the reverse strand, counting down.
TGGTGAGGATCCTGGATACTCGAATCGAAGAATATTCTTTCATCAGTTATTCGAGTAGTAGGGATGAGTGGCCTTCTCTCATCGTCCAACTTGAATTCTTCTTCAGGATAAGATGTTTGAAATATGTCACAGTCTCTGGAGACGAAGTTGATCACGTGAGCATTTGGTGGTGGTGGCGTTGCTTTTTGTGGAGGATATTCAGGATCCTGGATCCTGGATTTCTTCCTTCCCAAGAGTTCTTTAAAGTGACCCTTGCTTAGGAGGTATCCGATTTCCCTCCTTAATCCAATGCATTCGTCTGTCACGTGGCCAAAATCTTCGTGGAAGGCACACCACTTCGACTTGTCTTTGTAGATAGTCGTCTTCTCATTCTTTCGGGGCCACCTTGCTTTTTCCCCTATGTTTCGGTCAAAAATTGGCAAAACAACTTTTGATCAAATTAGTGCGTGAGGTGAAGTGCTTGTTGATAATAAGATCGAACAAAAAGATATGATTATGAGGGAAAAAACCCTTGATCAAAATAATCTTACGTCGGTCAAGAATTAGCTACGTAATCTTTGGTCGAATTGCTTCGGTCAAAGATTAAGAACGTAATTTTTGGTCGGATTCGTATATGATTATGGTAATCTCCGGCACAAAAAACCCCCCGGACGGTGAAAACTATCACCGTCGATATTATTAATAACCAAAATAGGTGATTACAAGTGGTGGAGCTGATAAGTGATCGAATTCTAAGTGTTACAGAGAATGCTAGTAGCTAGGTGAGTGAAAGTGTGTGTTCTAATGATATTATCAGCTTATATATATAATAAAATATTACAACTGTAATCCCGGGAAATCCGCCATTGTCTTTAATGCTTTAGTCACGTGGTTTAATGGCTTTAAATGCGAAGTTATGTCTCTTAGTCGTTACTCCTCACGTCTTTGACTGATTCCTTAAGGAGTCACTTGTCAAACATAGTCCCATCTGTGAAATAACTTCAAATATTCGAGGATAATACAACAGTTTAGCAATTATCTGGGATACCGAATATTGAAAACCTGTTAGTAAATCCGGGATCCTTAGACATAGAAATGATTCTTGACAATAATAGAGTTCTTCCACGTTCTTCAATGTTCATCCCACGTCTTTGACCGATTCTTTTGGGAGTTACTCATCAAATGTGGTCCCACACATGCTAATATTAACTATAAGTGCAAGATTTCAGCATAATAATCAATATTTGACCATTAACCATTACTTGGCCTTTAATCCCAGCGGTTATAACTCATTCCACACATTTTATGTAACCACCAACCGTGTATTTCGCATGGATTAAATCAACAATTAATATCTGCAATTATAAATCAACACCAAGAGAGAAATATCTATTTATTAGCATTAAAACTCAAGATACTAAACTTATTCGAGATCCTGAATGTATTCGGGATCCTGAGCATATTCGGGATCCCGAGCATATATCCGACTATAAAATTTGGGCCCTAACAATTGTCCCCAAAATTTGACAGCTGTTTTTACCAATTTCAGCTGTTAAATTTCTAATGATAAACTGTTATCCATGTAGCACCAAAATTTTATGTTTTTGCACCGACTAAAGTTTTACGAGAATAGATCAGTCCTTCGAAATCCCTGTTTATCAGAGAAAAATTTTTAAGTTTGTTAAAAATGAAAAATTTCTTAGTAATCGCTTAAGTTTTGGTCAATAAACCAATACCAAGTCATAAACTTTATCTTGTAAATAGTACGAAAGATAAAATATTCACAAATAGTAAATCATACCAGAACCGTACGTCAATTAACCTGGATATTGTCTAGACCATCTTATTCTTGCAATAAGATTATTGTTTAGGATGCTCCTCTAATCCCGGGGAAATAGCGATAGAATTGTAATATCAGCATTATCCTGATAATATTTTAAGAAATTCTGGCGACAAGGTCTAAATAAACTGGCGACAAGGCCCTTTAGAAGAGATGAAAAATCTCTTAAACCATTAGAAACGAACTTGCGACAAGGCCTTTTAGAAGAGATGAAAATCTCTTAAACCTTAGGAATGAACTGGCGACGAGGCCCTTTAGAAGAAATGAAAATCTCTTAAACCTTAGGAATGAACTGGCGACAGGCCCTTTAGAAGAGATGAAAATCTCCTAAACCTTAGATTATGGTACGTCTACCATAAACTTGAGATTCAAACCAATAGCCGAGGATAACGAGGTAACAAGTCACTATATTTCATGTGCTGGCCCCGCCTCTCGAACTAAGGCCGAATAAACATGCCTACAGGCGACTTTAAGAAGAGGCGAAAACCCATTAAACCTCGAGATTGAAACCAGTAGCCGAGGATAACGAGGTAACAAGTCACTATATTTCATGTGCTGGCCCCGCCTCTCGAACTAAGGCTGAATAAACGTGCGCTACAGGCGACTTTAAGAAGAGATGAACATCCCTTAAACCTTAGAAGAGATGAAAACCCCTTATACCTTAGGAATAAGCTGGCGACGAAGCCCTTTAGAAACTGGCGATGAAGGCTCAAGTTAACTTCATTCCATATGAGAATCCCTCATATCTACAAAATAGTCAACACTACGTGAGGGGCTCCGATGCTTAAGTCAGTACCTTGTTTGAAGAATAATAATATTAGAAATTAATAAAAATAGAAATTTGAATACATACCTTAGTTGTTTAACATTACTGTTAAATTGTCCTTGGGATAGAAGTCTTACATAAAATATTTTTTGAGGTGAATAGCGTTCCAAGCCCTTGGTAATAAGTCACCATCCAAAGTAGACAATCTGTATGCCCCCTTTCCTGCTTATGACTCAATCAAGTAAGGACCTTCCCATTTTGGTGCGAGCTTTCCATCTGCAGGATTTGTAGTATTCTGAAAAGCTTTTCGGAGAACCAAATCTCTTTGAAATCTTCGAACTCTGATATTCTTGTTGTAAGACTTTGCTATCTTCTGTTGATAGGATGCCATTCTGATCTTTGCCAAATCCCGGACTTCTTCTACCGCAGCTAGATCTTCAAGTAGACTTCGAGTATTATCTTCGGGATTTTGATGACTGATTCTGGCTGTCGGGATAACCATCTCTGTAGGGATAACTACTTCAGCTCCAAATACTAATGAGAAAGGAGTCTGACCAGTAGCATTCTTCGAAGTGGTTCTATCTGCCCAAAGAACAAAGGGTAGTTCCTCGGCCTACTTTCCTTTCTTAGACCCCAACTTTTTCTTCAGGTTATTGATAATGATTTTGTTGCTTGATTCCGCCTGTCCATTAGCCTGAGGGTGGACAGGTGTTGATGTGATAATCTTGATTCCCCAACTGGCACATAAGCTAGTTGTTCTCTTGCCGATGAATTGCGAGACATTGTCACACACTATCTCTGCCGGAATCCCAAATCTTGTCAGGATATTGCGTTTGATGAATGAGATAAACTTCTTTTTCTATGACTTGAACAAAGGCTTCCGCTTCGATCCACTTCAAGAAATAGTCCGTCATAGCCAACATAAAGACTTTACCTCCTCGGGCTCTTGGTAATTTCCCCACGATATCCATTCCCCACTTCATGAAAGGCCAAGGGGATATAATAGGATATAATGGTTCTGCTGGCTGGTGCAAAATGTTGCTATGTCTCTGGCATGCATCACATTTCTGAGAATAATTCATAGCATCCCTCTTCATCGTTGTCCAGAAATATCCTGTCCTCAGGATTTTGGAGAATAGTGCTCTGCCCCCAGTGTGATTCCCACAATCTTCTTAATGGATATCCTGAAGAACTTCTTGAGCTTCTGCCTTCTCCAAGCACATAAGATATGGTCCTTCAAGAGATTTTCTGTATAATATATCATTCATTATAGTATATGGGATTACCTTTGTGAGAAAAGCTCTTAGGTTCTCATCCTTTTGGATAACTCCATCCTGAATATATCTCCTGATCGGGATAATCCAAGAATCTTCATTATCCTGAGGATTCTTGACTCCCAAATCTTCATTATCTTCTGATATTTCATTGACACCTTGATCTCCTATTGCTAGGCCTAGGATATGTATGATAGGAATCTTGACACCTTCCGGTATTCTGAAGGATGAAGCTAAATATGCTAGGGCGTCTTCTTCAACATTCTCTTCTCTAGGTACCTATGAAATATCAAACATTTCGAAACACTTTGCTAGTTTTTTTACTAGCTCAAGATATTTCAATAGTTTTTCTCCTCTAACAATGTATGAACCATTAAAATGATTAGCTAATAGTAATGAATCAGCATGTACTTGAATAAACCGGATTTTCAGGTCGATTGCTAGTTGTAATCATGCTATCAAAGCTTCATATTCTGCCTCATTATTTGTGGCTTGAAATCCGCAGGATATGGATTGAGGTATAATGTCCCCCTGTGGCGATTTCAGCAGAATCCCGAGACCTGTTCCTCTAAAATTTGAAGCACCATCATTGTATAGAGTCCACTTATCTTTGGTTTCTTCAAGTTGTTGGACTTCCAAGTCTGCCTTTTCTTTAAGTTCACTGGTGAAATCTGCCACAAAGTCTGCTAATGCCTGGGATTTGATGGTAGTCCTAGGTTCATATGTTATATCATATGCACTTAGCTTCACAACCTATTTTGCCATTCTACCTGACATTTCTGGTTTTCTTAAAACAGACTTAATAGGATAATTAGTTTTAACACATATAGGGTGAGTTTCAAAATAGTGTCTAAGTTTAGTAGATGCCATAATAAGTGCTAAAATTAATTTCTCAAGATAAGAATACCTGGTTTCAGCATCCAAAAGACTTTTACTTACATAATATATGGGATGTTGTTGACCTTCGAGATCCTTAGCCAAAACTGCACTTATAGCATTATTTGATACCTCTAGATATAGAGATAGGGATTCACCTTCCTCGGGTTTATCCAGTAGAGGAGCGGAAGAAAGATAAGCTTTTAAGGATGCTAAAGCTTCCTCATGCTTACTGGTCCACTCGAACCTTTTGTTTTTTCTTAGGATGTCATAAAATTCTTTACATTTTCCTGAGGATTCGGATATGAATCTATTGAGTGCCGTTATCCTGCCGGTTAGCCTTTGAACATCCTTGACTGACGCTAGGGATTTCAGATTCAGGATAGCTTGTATCTGCTCCAGACGTGCCTCTTCCCCCTTTTGGTGACCATATAACCCAAGAATTTGCCAGACTTCACTCCGAAATGGCACTTTGAAGGATTCAGCTTCATGTTGTATTTGTCAAGGATATCAAATGCAGTATTGAGAACTTGGAGGTGATCCTCAGCTTTCTTGGACTTCACCACCATATCATCAATATAGACCTCCATCGCATCCCCCAGTTGCTCTTTGAAAATCATGTTAACTAACCTCTGATAGGTTGCACCTGCATTTCTAAGTCCAAAGGGCATAGCAATATAACAATAAATACCTGTGGGAGTCATGAAGGCCGTATCTTCTTGATCTGAGGGCTCCATCTGGATTTGCTGAAATCCTGAGGATGCGTCTATAAATGTCAGTATCTCGTGGCCGGCTGTAGCGTCTACCATCGAATCAATGTGTGGTAGAGGGAATGGATCTTTAGGACAAGCCTTATTCAAGTCTGTGAAATCTACACAAACTCTCCATTTGCCATTCTTTTTCTGTACAACCACCATATTCTCTAACCATCGGGGATATTGAACTTCCCTAATCATTTTTGCCTTCAAAAGTCTTTCTACTTCTTCTTGAATAATTATGTTTCTTTCAGGTGCAAAATTTCTTCTTTTTTGATGGATTGGCCTGAAAGAATTATCAATTTCAAGTTTATGTGTTATAATATCTTTGGAAATACATGTCATATCCTCATGTTTCCATGCAAATGTTGACAGCCTTGTCTTGAGGAAATCGAGCAGATGTGACTCAATATCCTCAGGAATACTCGTTCCTATCAACATTTTGACTTCAGGATCCTCGGGATAAAGAGGTACTTCTTTCATTTCTTTTTCCCTGGCCTCAATTACGTCTCGTGCTGGCTTCTGTAATTGCTACTGCTGGGGTTTGGCAGTACACTTCAGGGAAGAGGTGTAGCAATTCTTTGCGTCTTGTTGGTCACTGATGATTTTGATAACTCCCCACGGACTTGGGAGTTTCACGCATTGGTGATAAGTGGAGGGTACTGCCTTCATGTTGTGTATCCAGGGCCTCCCTAATATAATATTTCAACAAGATAAACAGTCAATAACACAAAAGTTTTGCATTTTATTTACCCCTTCGACATATATTGGGAGCTTAATCTCCCTAATAGTGTTCTTAGTTTTTCCACTGAATCCAACCAATACTGAGGAAATGGGGATGATCTCATCCTCAGGAATATTCATCTTTTTTCAGCACGTCTAATTGAATAATGTTGACAGAGCTTCCACCATCTATGAGGATCCTGCGAACATAATGGTTAGCCACATATAAAGTTATTACCAAACTATCATGATGAGGATCCTGAACGTCAACTCTATCGCTTTCATCGAAGGATATAATCCTCTCTTGAGTGAGAACAGATGTCTTTGTTGGCCTGTCAGCCACTTCTAACTTTCTTTGGTCAGCATTTCTCTTTGCAGCAGAATAGGAGGTTCCACAGACGTCGGATCCTCCGGATATGAACATGATTGTTCTTGCATCCGTTGGTGGTAGAGTTGGCCTTTCAGGAATTTTCTCAGGATCCTGCTCTCTTCCCTTCTTCTTGCCAAGTAGCTCTTTCAAGTGGCCCTTGCTGAGAAGATAGCTGATCTCCCTTCTGAGTGCAATGCAATCATCAGTCAAATGCCCAAAGTCTTCGTGGAAGGCACACCATTTTGATTTATCTTTCCAGGCTCCTGGTCTCTCCATTTTCCTTGGCCACCTGGCTTTCTCACCTAAATCCTGCTTGGCACACATTAATCCACCAATATCAACAGAAAAACAATATTCAGAGATCTTAGGATATTCTTCATCATTTTCCTCATCTACTGCATTAATCCTGGGGTTATCAGGCTTGTAGTAAGGTTTTGCTCGATATGATTTTCCCGGGGATTCGGATTTCCTGTTCGTCTGATCATACTTCGGGATATCGACCTTAGAGTTTTTCTTGTCGTCTTCTAGCCTGATAAACCTCAGAGCTCTGCTTCTTGCTTCGTCATAACGAGATCATCATAGAAAGAGGAGCCTTTTTCTAACCCCAACTTGAGAGCTTCCACTGCCGAAGCTGGGTTTAGATTCGGAATTTCTAGCGACTCCTTACTAAACCTGGTAATAAAATCTCTCAAGGATTCCCCAGGATTCTGGGTAACCCTATAAAGATCACCTGTCATTTTCTCAAAAGTTCTACTGCAAGAAAACTGGTTATTAAACATGTTAACTAAATGAGAAAAAGAATTGATAGTGTTAGAAGGAATACTCAGTAGCCATTTCATGGCTGCTCCGGTCAAGGTAGACCCGAACCCTTTGCAAAGACATGCCTCTTTGATTTCCATAGGGATTGGATTGATCTCCATACGTTCTCTATATCGTGCGACGTGTTCCTCAGGATCCGTTGAGCCATCATATAGTTTCATATTTGGGATCTGTACGTCGCTAATTGACGGCACAAACCGGGATATCCTGTGACTATCAGTGGGAACTTCAGCTATGGGACGGATTATGCCGGGGACATTCGATATCATGTCCTTAAGTTTTTGTAATTCTCGGGCTAAACTCGAACTTATGCCTGCATCCTGCAAAAGTCCTTGATTAGCATTAAATGGAATCGTATTGAAAGAGTTACCCTGATTAATATTCTGAGGAGCGGTCTGGGCGTTGTAGCTCGTATTCCCAAACATAGTATTTCCAGGGTTGGTAAGCGGAGCAGTTGGAGCATTGGCCTGCATCGGGATAAAGTCTCCCTGATGCATATCAGAGGATCCTGAGGGCTGCTGAGCTTAAGCTAATCCTGAAGATACCGCCTGCTGATAAGGACAAGCCTGATGGAACAATCCTGAGGATCCGGACTGTTGGAACAATCCTGAAGATCCAGACTGCTGGAACAATCCTGAGGATCCAGACTGTTGGAACAATCCTGAGGATCCAGACAGTTGGAACAATCCGGAGGGTCCTCCCAGCTGTGACAATCTTGAGGATCTTGCATGTTGAAAAGGCCTAGCGGATGACGCATACGGGTATCCTTGAGATCCAGATAGGTGCAATCCTGCAGAACCCAAATGTTGGAAAGATGGGGCTCCAGAGTTGTACCCCGTGGTCGGCTCTGGATGCACCAATCCTGAAGATCCTAGAGGAGTGAAATCCAGAGATCTCGGGACAAGTGGTGTGAATTCTTCTGCCGGCTTTTTGGCTTTCTTGAAATCTTCCAGTTCCCTCACGAGCATTTGGTTGGTCTTGTTCTGGCGATCCATCTGTTCCTGTAGGCGTCTGTACAGAGACAGAAGGCCGTTGTTGGACACCATGACGGGATCCTGGGGAGATGGCCTCGAACCTGAGAAAACAGGAGTAGCAGGTTTCTTCTGAACGTTGTCAGGTTTCATCGGGATACCACCAGCAGGAGGGAGAGGCATAGGCGGCCTCACTGAGGAATCTGAGACTGCGGCAGAAGAGGAAACAATCTTTGGTTGGGAAGACATGTTGTGGATACTGAGATTAGGGTTTAGTTTGAGAGTGAATAATGATCAAAGCACCGTTTGCCCCACGGTGGGCGCCAAATTGTTTCGGTCAAAAATTGGCAAAGCAACTTTTGATCAAATTAGTGCGTGAGGTGAAGTGCTTGTTGATAATAAGATCGAACACAAAGATATGATTACGAGGGAAAAAACCCTTGATTACAATTGTTTTGGACAAAAATCTGTCAAGGATCACGTATCCAAATCTGTTGAGTGAGGTAAGGTGCTAACTCGATAAAAGAAAGTATATGATCGTAATATTGGTGAACACAATGATTTGATCACGAGGGAAAAAGCCCTTAATCACGATAGTCTTACTTCGATCAAAACTTATCGAGGCAATCGTTGGTAAAATAATTCCGGTCAAGGATTAACAGGATAATCTTTGGTCGGATTACTTTAGTCAATGATCAACAAGGTAACCTTTGGTCGGTGAGTATATGATTATCGTGGTCTCCGGCACCAAAAACCCCCGGGCGGTGAAAACTATCACCGTCGTGTTTATTGATTAACAAAAAAGGTATTACAAGTGTTTGAGGAGCTTATGATCGAGATTACAATGAAAGCTAGTGAATAGAGAGAGTGTTCAGTTATGCTCTAGTGTGTGTGTAGATACATGTGTGTTTCTAGCTCGATCATACTCAAATATATATAAGGAAAAGGTAATTAACAAACTTAACAACTTTGCCCTATAAATCCGCTAGTCTCCCATCTTCACCGACGTGCTCTTTGACCACGTGCTGATAGTCACCCACTAGCGAACAAAGCGGTAGACCAGGTCTAGATACCGTTGTTATTATTTAAATGTCAATCTTCTAGAGAGTTCGTCAAGAATCAACTATGTTGAATTAGGATCCTGGATCCATGCTCCAGCTAAAAGTTGTCTTGTGAGGATAATTGATGCAAGTTCGTCTTACAGTTGATATACCTGTCTAACACATCACCATACTAAACGCAATCATTAGAAAACAAACAATACCGAAGATCGTCGATCCTTTATATCCTGATGTACATCTCAAGGATAAAGTATCCTTAAGACAGTCAAGGATAAAGGATCCTCAATATAAAAATCGTGGCCTAACAATGGCCCCCAAAATGGCGGGTGACAGTGGAGCACAGCTGTCATTTTGAAATTTAAAAATCCTGCAAAACAGAAGGCGATTAGACTTGTGTCAGGCGGTTTGATATCTATTAACCATAATTACTCGCCGCCAATATATGTGATAATTATAATATTCACATAATCAAATATCCAAGCGTTTTCCAGGTATTCTCCTTTCTACTTATTTTCTTTCATCATGTCAACTGCTTCTACATCTTCTTACTCTTCCTTTTTCCATCCCAATGACCTGTACTCACAAAACCTTCTTCAATCACCGCCCTCCGAAACCTGTAAATTTATAGACTCGGATATTGATGGAACCCGGTCATACTTTCCCTCAGATACAGTCTTTCGACCCTTCGATTCTTCAGTTTGAAGTGACAGCATTTCAAAGAACTGGATTTGCTTTCCGGCTCAGCCTTTTCTCATCGGTTACAAGTATCCCTTTCCTACTTTCACCCAAAAGTTCTTTAACTTGGTGGGGATTTTTTATATCCAGGCCGAACCAATGTTGTGGAGAGTCCTTCATACTATAGAAAGGATAATCATAGAGGAGGGAATCGAGTTTGGCTTAGCAGAATTAGCATATCTATACAATCTTGTTACCCACGGTTTCCATCGCTTTATTTTTAAATCGAGACCTTACCAAGAAAGTCCCATTTCAAAGGTCACCCTTAATAGCACCTTCTGGAAAAACCAATTATTCTTCGTAAGACGAGATTCCATCCCAGGTGGAAACAATCTTCCCAAGAAGTGGATACCAAAGGGTAGGATCTAGGATCCTAAGATAATCTAGGTAGGATACTTCATTCTTCCGCTAATAACTTTTATTACTTGTACAGTTGAAAATTGGGATTTGCTGATTGATCTTCCGGGAGTTGAAGATAGAGTGAAAAAGTTTTTATCATTGGATCCTGCAATTAAGACTTTTCAACCAAAATTTGTTGAATCTTTTCAAAGACTAAACCCAGAATCAATTATGTCAAGTAAGAATAATAATTTTTAGTATAGAAAGTGTTAATAATTGAAAACTTATCTGTCAATTGCCGTTTATAGGTGCTCCAAAATCAGGAAAATCTGCCTCCAAGTTTTCCCTCAAGGATATTGATTGCATGATCACCAAGAAAAAGACCCCGAAATCGACTCCTACATCTGAGCCTCGCTCGATCGCAACCCAAACAAAGTTAGGAATCTTGAGAAAGAAGAGCTCAGACATGGAGGATCCCTTTGATGCTGAAAAGCAAATTCTTACTATTCCAAGTATCTCGCCAGGTTTATTCCAATTTCTTCAGCAGGCCATAGATTCTGCCCGACACCGCTACGAGAAGACTGTTGCTGAGCATGAAAAGACTCTTGCTACGCTGAGATCAACTGCTGCTGTTAAGGAGAAAGCTCTCTCGAAGATGACCAAAGAGAGAAGAGAGATAGAGGCACAAGATGCTGCTTTGGCCGTCCAGATGCAAGGCGAAATCAACCGGGTTGTCGAAGAAGCGAAAGTATGGGCAGCCAAGTCAATCCTCGAGGCCAGAATCAAAATGTTTACCGAAGCCAACGACCCATCTTTTGATAAATCTTTATGGGAAATCAAAGAATGGAGGCAAGCCTTGATTGATTTGGATGGGACCGAAGAGGAGACTGAAGCTATAATGGTTGAAGCGGGTGAAGCAGGAACAAGCGGTGTGAAGGGTCGGGAGGCGGAAACAAAGTTATGAACGGGTGATGAAGGATAACAAAGACAAGGGCTAAGCCTGTTTTATTTTGTTTTTATTGTGTTTTTATGAACAAGTACTATGGTCTGTAATGAACAATGGAATTTAGGATAAAGGATCTATGATCCTTAAGACAATTGGCGGGGGTGACAAATGTGGAGGGATCCTCTATTTGTGGGGATGAAGCCTTTGTTGCCCCTGTTTTTAATTTTCTGCACTTTATGAACTGTTAGTAACTCTTACTTAACCCGGATGGATGGTCCATCTTTTCGTATGGTGAAGTCCGGGTTAGGTAATTTTGGATAAGTCCTTGAGGCTTACTCTAGTTAATATATAAATCTTTTGACTATCTATTTGTTTATTTACTTTCAAACACTTGTTAAATATAAGTTTAACATTATTGATAATTTGGAAAATAATTTTAAGTAAAAGACGTACAGGATAAATGATCCTTAAGAAAATCTTTTAGGATAAAATATCCTCAGAAAATAAATAGTAGGAAATCGTATCTTTAATAATTGATAAAAATTTCATAAGAGAATTCTTTCAAAGGGTAAATTCTAAGATAAAGTATCCTTAAAACAGGTTAACCAATTATAAAACAATTTTAAAGGAATAGCCTCATAAACTGATATGTTTAAAATTATTGAAATAAATATAACACAAAGGTTAATTAATAGAAATCATACCAGAAGGTCTAGATAGACCTAAGTTACCAGAAATGTTGAATTCTCAATGATCCTTGAAGGGATAGTTTTAGGATCCAGGATCCTTATGTGTCTGATCTTCGTAGACAAATTAGTGATTATGTTGCAAATATTTCATAATGTTAACTGGGATCAAACCCAGTCAGTACTTAGATAATTCACATCACCACACGTTTTCAAGTATATAAGTATATGTAAACATGCTTTCCACCCCAAAAGTTTGTAAAATAGTTTAGAAAGTGGGGTCGTGAAACTCACCTTATCGTAGTTTGAGCAGGTAATATACGTCAATAAGTGTTATGCCTTGATTATAACTCGTATCCTATAATCGGTATCATACTGTTAATACTAGTACAGTGTTTAAACCAAATTGGGCTGTATAACTAGTCTGGTTATAGCTGTTAGGCCCAGAACATGACCATAGTCTTAGATTGTGACCTTGTACAGTATGAAATGTTCAAAACCAGATTTGGCTCAGTTTCACCGTTTCCCAGGTCTAGCCAAGTTTATCGTTTATGCGTTTCGAGATTAGGTATGATCACATAAACTTAAGTAAACATATTGATTGATAAAATTATTTAATTTATAAATGAATTTTGAAGTTTCGATATCAGGTTTGATCGCAGGGTTCGTTTCCGTTTTCACACGGATTTAATTATACAAAACGCGTACAATCCATTCGAATTGTTCGGAATTCTCGTAAAAAGTTCGTTTTAATCAAATTCATCTAAAACTATGATATTTGATCACTTTTGACATTTTGACATACCAGTCAGTCTGTTAAACACGAAACTGCCGGTTTCGTTAAAACAAATATAGTTTAAATCTTTGATTAATCATAACTAATTATGTACTCATATATAAACTACGGAAATTTTTATAAAAATAAATTAAAATATGGAGAATTTTATAAAAATATAGTATAGAAATTTTATGATTAATTATCTATTAATAAAAATTCATTTAATGTGCTATAATTGAGTAATAAATAGCCCGTTTATACCAAACGATATCCCAAAAATCCGATAATTTTTCCAAGTGATCTCAATATCATTACGTAGCCCCTGAAAAATCTCCAGAATCTAACTCTTTGGCCAAAATGCCTTTTTTGCGCGTTTTTCTGCTATTAAAACTCGATTAAAACACAATTGAGTAAATAATACTTAGACATCTTTAAATGTTCTCAAACTTTACCAGTGATCTTAAAATACCATTTATGGGTTCCAAAAAATATTTCATAATTTTTCATGAAGTTTACCTATTTTTCCCGAATAAACGCCAATAAACGGTAATAAATTCGCCAAATATTCTCCGTTTATCGAAAAATTACCAAATTTGAACAGGGACTCATTTAAATGATCCCTAATGTCCCTCCAAATTTTCACAAGCTAACAACAAGCACGTCACAACCTAATACTAAACAGCCCCTAAACGAGTGTTACGGGTTTACCTTGTCGGTTTTCGATGAGTTTTCCTAGCTTAAACGACTTTCCGGGTTTCGGGTTGCAAACTCAGTGTATCTAAATATCATATAACATCAAACCAAGAATAAATCATCCATGTAACAGCCATGATAACTAGGGTTTCGGTTTTGGTATCAAACCGAACTTTCAAACCGTTAAAACGTTGTATTCATGTTCTAATCCTTGTTTTTGACCAAAAATCAATATGTTTATGCTTTGTAGACATGTTTAACATCAAAACATGATTTTACTTGATTTTTATGGTTTTTGGATGGTTAAACATGTTTAATACTAATCAAGAACTAATTTTCTATGTTTAAATCTTACTAAACAAGCTTGAAATCTTCATGAATTTAATGTTTACCTTTAGGGTTTTGGAAGGGATGATGCAGAACTCGGCTGATCTTGATCTTAGTTTGGTTAATGTGCAAAATATCTTTACTATTCTAATATACACAACAAGTTAAAACCAAGGGGGGTGTCCCACCCTTTTGCGGCCGCAAGTATAAGGGGCCCATTGGGCCTCTTTTTGGCCCAATGGTGCCTCGGTTTTCGTGCCACGCGTAAAAGTCGTTCGAAAATTTAGTTCGGGTTTGTTTTTTTGTAAGAAAACTAGTCCGAGTGCGAAAACCAGCGCGAAAACGAGTGTTTTTCAGCTTTTTTTTGTAAAATAAGAAAAACGTACCGACTCGTTGTAAAAATCCAAAATATTTTCACGGATTGCCTAGAACATGTCATATAAGTGTTTTATTTTTCGGCTTAACGGATTCTACAATGCTCGTTTTGATGTTAACGATTGTGTTTAAACTTAGAGCGTATCAATAAACGAAACCTTTTTCGTTTAAAGAGTTTTAAACGTACTGGGGCCTAAATATAAATATGTTAACCTCTACAATATATCTACAACTCGTATATGACCCCTCAGTATATATACGGGTCATAATTAGTTTCGATCGGTTACTCGTTTAATCACTACGAATTAACCGATTTATCGTTTACTTGTTACGTAGTGAATATAGTATACCTCGTTTTGTCACGAATGTCACATTCTCCCCCCGTTGATAACTAGGGTTTCGGTTTTGGTATCAAACCGAACTTTCAAACCGTAAAAACGTTGTATTCATGTTCTAATCCGTGTTTTTGACCAAAAATCAATATGTTTATGCTTTGTAGACATGTTTAACATCAAAACATGATTTTACTTGATCTTTATGGTTTTTGGATGGTTAAACATGTTTAATACTAATCAAGAACTAATTTTCTATGTTTAAATCTTACTAAACAAGCTTGAAATCTTCATGAATTTAATGTTTACCTTTGGGGTTTTGGAAGGGATGATGCAGAACTCAGCTGATCTTGATCTTAGTTTGGTTAATGTGCAAAATATCTTTACTATTCTAATATACACAACAAGTTAAAACCAAGGGGGGTGTCCCACCCTTTTGCGGCCGCAAGTATAAGGGGCCCATTGGGCCTCTTTTTGGCCCAATGGTGCCTCGGTTTTCGTGCCACGCGTAAAAGTCGGTCCAAAATTTAGTTCGGGTTTGGTTTTTCGTAAGAAAACTAGTTCGAGTGCGAAAACCAGCGCGAAAACGAGTGTTTTTCAGCTTCTTTTTGTAAAATAAGAAAAACGTACTGACTCGTTGTAAAAATCCAAAATATTTTCACGGATTGCCTAGAACATGTCATATAAGTGTTTTATTTTTCGGCTTAACGGATGCTACAATGCTCGTTTTGATGTTAACGATTGTGTTTAAACTTAGAGCGTATCAATAAACGAAACCTTTTTCGTTTAAAGAGTTTTAAACGTACTGGGGCCTAAATATAAATATGCTAACCTCTACAATATATCTACAACTCATATATGACCCTTCAGTATATATACGGGTCATAATTAGTTTCGATCGGTTACTCGTTTAAGCACTACGAATTAACTGATTTATCGTTTACTTGTTACGTAGTGAATATAGTATACCTCCTTTTGTCACGAATGTCACAAAACCCCTAAAACCTTGGGAAATGGTACGTCTACCATATACCGTAGGATCCTCCATATAGCCGGAAGCAACGAAATTGTTAGCCACTAAGTGTGTACTGGTCCCGCTGCCCCGGACCATACGTTGGATAACGTGCGCTCCAGGAGAGAGTGTAGAAACTCTATTTATAAGAAAGGTGAAAACCTTTAAAACTTAGGGGATATGACCATCGGGGGTCATACCCAATCGTGGGCAAAGCCAAGGGAAATAGTAAAGTATCTTATATGTAAAGGAGAGGTGGCCAACCTCTTAGACATTGAACATTTCGCTGAAATCTGCATGTTACTTAAAAACTTGGAAAAGATAAATGTCAAGATTATATTATCCTTGGAATAACAAGAATATAAAATGGATAAGTAATCAGATAGATAATACCGATTTTAGGATCCTTGATCCTCTAAGGATAATATATCCTTTCAGGATATTGGATCCTGATTAGAAAAAGTACTTCTTTAGGTGGATAGCATTCCATGCTCTTGGTAGTCTATTGCCTTCCATTTTGAGCAAATGATATGCCCCCTTTCCTGCTTCTGACTCAATCTGATAAGGTCCTTCCCATTTGGGCGCTAGTTTCCCATCAGCCGGATTTGTTGTGTTTTGGAAGGCTTTCCTCAATACTAGATCTCCTTTTTGAAATCTTCTAACTCTGATATTTTTGTTGTATGCCCCGGCTACCCTTTGTTGATAAGCTGCCATTCTAATCTTTGCTAGGTCTCTGAGTTCTTCTATAGTATCCAAGTCTTCAAGAAGGATTCCTTTGTTGGCTTCAGGATCACGGATTCTGGTTCTTGTAGTAGGGACCACCATTTCTGTGAGAATCACTGCTTCTGATCCAAACACCAAAGAGAAGGGTGTTTGGCCTGTTGCATTTTTGGGCGTAGTTCTGTCGGCCCAAAGAACATAAGGAAGTTCTTCAACCCATTTTCCCTTTTTGGATCCTAGTTTCTTCTTTAGATTGTTGATGATGATCTTGTTGCTTGACTCTGCTTGGCCATTGGCTTGAGGATGAACCGGAGTGGAAGTAATCATTTTGATGCCCCAACTGTCACAAAAGTTAGTAGTTCTCTTCCCGATAAACTGGGAACCATTGTCACAAATAATTTCAGCGGGAATACCAAATCTAGTTATAATATTTCGTTTAATAAAAGATATTACTTCCTTTTCTCGAACTTGTACAAACTCTTCTGCCTCAGTCCATTTGGAGAAGTAGTCAGTCATAGCAAGCATAAAGACCTTTCCATCTGATGCTTTTGGCAGTTTGCCTACAATATCCATACCCCATTTCATGAAAGGCCATGAGGAGGATATAGGATATAGAGGTTCTGCTGGTTGATGAAGGATATTCGCATGTCTTTGACAAGCATCACATTTCTTTGAATATTCCACCGCATCCTTCTTCATTGTTGGCCAGAAGTATCCAGTTCTAAGTATTCTGGAAAATAGTGCTCTCCCACCTGTGTGATTGCCGCAATCTCCTTCATGGAAATCCTTGAGCACTTCTTGGATTTCAGGATCCACGATGCATCTTAAATATGGACCTGCAAGAGATTTTTTATATACCATATCATTTAACAAAATATATTGGGATACCTTGAGTTTGAAGGACTTGGGATTCTCTGTGGCTGGAATTTCTCCAGTCTGAATGTAGTTCTTGATTAGATGGATCCATGATCCTTTATTGTTTGAGGATAAAGGATCCCAGAGTACGACTTCTTTATCATTTGTTATCTCTCCCACTTCCTGTTCTTCTATTGCTGGCGAGAGAATGTGGATTATTGGGATTTTCAAATATTCAGGAATCTTCAGAGATGAGGCTAAGTTTGCTAAGGCATCTTCTCCAGCGTTTTCTTCCCTCGGTACCTGTGTTATACTAAATATTTCGAAGGATTTTGACAATTCCTTCACAATATCTAAATATTTCATTAGTTTTTCACCTTTAACAGCATACGAGTCGTTAAAGTGGTTAGTTATCAATAAAGAATCTACATAAACTTGAAGATACCTGATCCTCATGCTTTTGGCTAATTGCAAACCTGTGATTAAAGTCTCGTATTCTGCTTCATTGTTTGTTTTATGGAACTCACAAGCTATGGATTGGGGTAATATGTCCCCCTGTGGCGATTTCAGTAGGATCCCTAATCCTGTTCCCCTTACGTTAGATGCTCCATCTGTAAAGAGTATCCAAGGATCCTTGGTCTTTTCTAGTTGTTGGACTTCCAAGTCAGCCTCTTTTTGTAGATCACTAGTGAAATCAGCCACAAAGTCCGCTAGCGCTTGAGACTTGATTGCTGTTCTCAGCTCATATTGGATATCATATGCACTCAATTTTACAACCCACTTATCCATTCTACCTGACAACTCTGGTTTTCTAAGAACATACTTTACAGGATAGTTAGTTCTCAAAATAATAGGATGAGTTTCAAAATAATGTCTTAATTTAGTGGAAGCCATAATAAGTGCAAGAATTAGTTTTTCTAAATGAGAATACCTGGACTTCAAATCTAGAAGACTTTTACTTACATAGTATACATGATGTTGTTCACCTTCATGATCCTTTACCAAGACTGCACTCACTGCATTTCCTGAGACTGCAAGATATAAATACAAGGATTCTTCATCCATAGGCTTCATTAAGGCTGGAGCTGAGGATAAGTAATCCTTCAGTGCTGTAAGTGCAGCTTCATGCTAGTCCACTCGAATTTCTTGTTCTTTCTAAGAATATCATAGAAGTCTTTGTACTTCTCGGAGGATCTTGAGATGAATCTATTCAAGGCCGCTATTCTTCCGGTGATTCTTTGGACGTCTTTGGCATTTATAGGAGATTTAAGATTGACAATGGCTTCGATTTGCTCCGGACTTGCTTCAATTCCTCTCTTTGTGACCATATATCCCAGAAACTTTCCAGCCTTAACACCGAAGTGGCATTTGGGCAGATTTAGTTTCATGTTATAGTGGTCAAGGATATTGAATGCTTCCTCGAGGTCTCTAAGATGATCCTCAGCTTTCTTTGACTTCACTACCATGTCATCTATGTAGACTTCCATAGTCTTACCCAACTGATCCTTGAACATCATGTTGACTAATCTTTGGTATGTTGCCCCTGCATTTCTTAGTCCAAATGGCATAGCAGTATAACAATATATGCCTGTTGGAGTCATGAATGCTGTATCTTCTTGATCAGATGGTTCCATCTGAATTTGTTGGAATCCAGAGGAAGGATCCATAAAGGTAAGCATTTCATGTCCAGCCGTTGCATCCACCATGGCATCTATATGTGGTAATGGGAAAGGATCTTTGGGGCATGCCTTGTTTAAATCGGTAAAATCGACACACACCCTCCACTTTCCATTCTTTTTTGAAACAACGACCACATTAGCTAGCCATCGAGGATATTGAACCTCTCTGATCATACCGGCCTTAAGAAGTTTTTCAACTTCTTCTTGTATGATCTTGTTCCTCTCAGGAACGAACTTCCTTCGCTTCTGATGGACGGGTTTTACAGATAAATCAAGGCCGAGTTTATGAGTGATTACCTCTTTTGAAATACCTGTCATAACTGAGTGCTTGAAAGCAAAAGTGGATATTCTTCGCAATAAGAAGGATACTATATCCTCCTCGATCTTACTGGGGATATTGGATCCTAGGAACACCTTTATTTCTGAATCTTCGGGGTCTAGTAATACTTCTTTAAGATCTTTCTCCCGAGCCTCCAGCACGTTCCTAGGATGTTGCTGTAATTTCTACGCTATGGTTGGCTTGGCTGTTGGCTTCATTGATGATGAATAGTAGTTTCTGGCCTCCGCTTGATCACCCACTATCTTCACGACTCCCCAAGGGGTAGGTAGCTTGATACATTGGTGATATGTTGAGGCTACTGCTTTCATTCCATGGAGCCAGGGCCTACCTAAAATAACATTGCAACAGGAGAGGTTATCTATAAGGTAAAATTTTTGATATGAATTTAACCCTTCGATATAGATTGGCAAGTTGATGTCCCCCAATGTCTTTTTAGTTTCGCCAATGAAGCCGACCAACACCGACGTTCTAGGAACAATTTTTGAATCTGGGATGTTCATCTTTTTCAGGACATAATGTTGGATAATGTTGACCGAGCTGCCACCGTCCACTAGGATCCTGCGCACATAATTGTTAGAGATAAATAAAGTAATAATCAAACCGTCGTGATGAGGATCCTGGATGTTCAGCTTGTCTTCCTCATCGAAGAAGATTCTTTTGTCTGTTGTTAATGTTGTTGACACCATCGGATGATCCCCGTTATCCATCTTGATCTCCTTGGCAAGTCTTTTTGCTGCGGAGAAAGAAGTTCCACATATGTCTGATCCTCCAGAGATGAAACTGACTGCTTGCTTATCCAGCTTGCCCTGCTGAAGATCCTGGATCCTTGATTTGAAAAAGATTCTCTGATCAGTCACTCGAGTATTGGGGATGAGCGGTCTTCTTTCATTATCCAACTCGAACTTCTCTACGTAATTCTCTATGATGGTACACGAATCTTTAAATAGATCATAGTCTCTAGAGACGAAGTTGATCACATGAGCATCTGGTGGTGGTGGTGTCGCTTTATGTGGAAGATATTCAGGATCCTGGATCTTGGATTTCTTTCTTCCCAAGAGTTCTTTAAAGTGACCTTTGCTTAGAAGGTACTCAATTTCTTTCCTTAAGGCGATGCACTCGTCTGTTGCGTGGCCAAAATCTTCGTGGAAAGCGCACCACTTAGACTTGTCCTTGAAGCCGACAACCTTTTCATTCTTTCGGGCCCACCTTGCTTTTTCTCCCAAATCCTTCATGGCACAAATCAAGCCATGAGTATCTACAGAGAAACAATTGTCGGAGATGCAAGGATAGTCTTCACTGTCTTCTCCTTCTTCAACTGCCCGTACGTTCTGATTGTTGAACTTGGCATACGGCTTTGCATTGTTGTTCCTATTCCAGGATCCTTTATTCTTCTCAGGAGTTTTTTGTTTCGTCTGTCCACCGAGACGATCCTGGATCTTTTTATCTTCTTCTAAGCGGATGTATCTCAATGGTCTGCTTCTGACTTCATCTAATGTCCTGCATGGAGTCATCACTAAATCATCATAAAAAGGGAAGCTCTTTTGAATTCTCATCTTGAATGCTTCAACAGCAGTAGTCATATCTAGGTTTGGGATTTCTAGAGCTTCCTTTCCGAACCTCGTAACGAAATCCCTAAGGGATTCATCACTGGTTTGGATAACACGCTACAAATCACTGGTCAACCTCTTAAATTTCCGACTACAGGAAAATTGAGTGTTAAACAAATTAACTAAATGAGTGAAAGATGTAACCGAGAAAGGGGGAAGACTTAGCAGCCATTTTAGTGCAGCTCCCGTTAATGTAGCCCAAATCCTTTACAAAGGCAAGCCTCTTTGATTTTCTCAGGTACAAGATTAATTTCCATTCTCTCCCGATATTGGGCAACATGTTCCTCAGGATCGGTGCTCCCATAATACGTCTTCATGTTGGGAGTTTGAAACCGCTTTGGAATTTCAGCATCACATATAGGCGGAGCGAATCTGGATAATTTGTGACTCCCCTCCGGTATTTCATGGATTGGACGTGTCACTCCCGGGACACTGGATATCATATCCTTTAACTTCTGTAATTCTCTGGCCATGGCCTGGTTGATACCTGAATCCTGCATGGGAACATGGTTAGTATCTAAAGATATAGGATCGTACCAGTTACCTCTCTGCTGGGTGGAGTTTGGTATTCCAGACGAGTATCTGGGATAAGAGGAGTCAGCAATCGGAGTAGGTCCTCCAGAAGCTATGGTCTGCATGGGGATTATATCTCCTTCATGGACTTCGGAGGATCGTTGATGTTGGACGCCTGAGGATCCTTGATTCTGAAAGAAGGATCCTTGCTGAGGATACGTTCCAGTAGATCCCGGTGGAAAGAAGGTTGACTCTTGTCGATAATATGAGGATGCTTGGCTTTGCTGACCCATGGATCCTTGATGGAAGTTAGATGACATTGGCTAATCTACGAGAACCCTTGAGCTTGTTGACTCACGGGCCTCTGTTGATGAGTAGAGGATCCTGGCTGAAAGAGTGAGGATCCTTGAGCCCGGCGACCCATGAACCCTTGTTGAAGGATAGAGGATCCTGGCTGAAACATTGAGGATCCATGAGCCTGTTGACCCATGGACCCTGGTTAGAGGATGGATGATCCTTGCGAGAACTGTGCCATGGATTCTGGACTACTGAAATCCAACATCCTGGGCATCAAGGGGTTGAGATCCTCTGCTGGCCTCTTGTTCTTCTTGAGATCCTCTATCTCACGTAGGATCTTCTGATTATTCTTGTTCTGCTGCTCCATGTATGCTTTAACCTGCGAAAACATAGATGAAACACCACTGTTAGTACTAACCACCGGGGCGAGTAGCGGCAATTTTCGAGCTCTGGAAGACTGGTAATTGCGTCTTGCTTCCAGCAGCAACAGCCCTTGGTGCTCCCGTGATTGGCGGAGGCAGCGGTGGCAAAGTCCTTGATGAGAGAGGGACCTTAGCCGGCATGGTTGATGAAGCAGAGAATGATTGAGAGGCCATTAATGGTGATATGGGTATGAAAAAGTTGAGAATGATAATAATATGGATTATAGCACCAATTGCCCCACGGTGGGCGCCAAATTGTTTTGGACAAAAATCTGTCAAGGATCACGTATCCAAATCTGTTGAGTGATGTATGGTGCTAACTCGATAAAAGCAAGTATATGATCGTAATATTTGTGAACACAATGATTTGATCACAAGGGAAAAAGCCCTTAATAACGATAGTCTTACTTCGGTCAAAACTTATTGAGTCAATCGTTGGTAAAATAATTCCGGTCAAGGATTAACAAGATAATCTTTGGTCGGATTACTTTAGTCAATGATCAACAAGGTAACCTTTGGTCGGTGAGTATATGATTATCGTGGTCTCAGGCACAAAATACCCCCGGGCGGTGAAAACTATCATCGTCGTGTTTATTGATTAACAAAAAAGGTATTACAAGTGTTTGAGGAGATTATGATCGAGATTACAATGAAAGCTAGTGAATAGAGAGAGTGTTCAGTTATGCTCTAGTGTGTGTGTAGATACATGTGTGTTTCTAGCTCGATCATACTCAAATATATATAAGGAAAAGGTAATTAACAAACTTAACAACTTTGTCCTATAAATCCGCTAGTCTCCCATTCTTCACTGACGTGCTCTTTGACCACGTGCTGATAGTCACCCACTAGCGAACAAAGAGGTAGACCAGGTCTAGATACCGTTGTTATTATTTAAACGTCAATCTTCTAGAGAGTTCGTCCAGAATCAGCTATGTTGAATTAGGATCCTGGATCCATGCTCCAGCTAAAAGTTGTCTTGTGTGGATAATTGATGCAAGTTCGTCTTACAGTTGATATACCTGTCTAACACATCACCATACTAAACGCAATCATTAGTAAACAAACAATACCGAGGATCGTCGATCCTTTATATCCTGATGTACATCTCAAGGATAAACTATCCATAAGACAGTGAAGGATAAAGGATCCTCAGTATAAAAATCGTGGCCTAACAACAATAATCTTACGTCGGTCAAGAATTAGCTACGTAATCTTTGGTCGAATTGATTCGGTCAAAGATTTAGAACGTAACTTTTGGTCGGATTCGTATATGATTATGGTAATCTCCGGCACAAAAAACCCCTGGACGGTGAATACTATCACCGTCGATATTATTAATAACCAAAATAGGTGATTACAAGTGGTGGAGCTGATAAGTGATCGAATACTAAGTGTTACAGAGAATGCTAGTAGCTAGGTGAGTGAAAGTGTGTGTTCTAATGATATTATCAGCTTATATATATAATAAAAGATTACAACTGTTATCGCGGGAAATCCGCCCTTGTCTTTAATGCTTTAATCACGTGGTTTGATGGCTTTAAATGCGAAGTTATGTCTCTTAGTCGTTACTCCTCACGTCTTTGACTGATTCCTTAAGGAGTCACTTATCAAACATAGTCCCATCTGCGAAATAACTTTAAATATTCGAGGATAATACAACAATTTAGCAATTATCGGGGATACCGAATATTGAAAACTTGTTAGTAAATCCAGGATCCTTAAACATAGAAATGATTGCTGACAATAATAGAGTTCTTCCACGTTCTTCAATGTTCATCACACGTCTTTGACCGATTCTTTTGGGAGTTACTCATCAAATGTGGTCCCACACATGCTAATATTAACTATAAGTGCAAGATTTTAGCATAATAATCAATATTTGACCATTAACCATTACTTGGCCTTTAATCCCAACGGTTATAACTCATTCCACACGTTTTATGTAACCACCAACCGTGTATTTCGCATGTATTAAATCAACAATTAATATCTGCAATTATAAATCAACACCAAGAAAGAAATATCTATTTATTAGCATTAATACTCAGGATACTAAACTTATTCGAGAATCCTGAACATATTCGGGATCTTGAGCATATTCGGGATCCTGAGCATATATCCGACTACAAAATTTGGGCCCTAACTCCCTAGATCCTTCATGGCACAAATTAAGCCCTGGTTATCTACGGAGAAACAATACTCGGAGATGCAGGGATAGTCTTTATCATCATCTCCTACTTCAACTGCTCGTACGTTTTGATTGTTGAACTTGGTGTACGGATTTGAGTTGTTGTTCTTGTATGAGGATCCTTTATTCTTGTCAGGGGATTCCTGTTTTGTTTGAGCCCCCAATCTTTCTTGGATCCTTTTGTCATATTCCAGCCGTATAAACCTTAGTGCTCTGTTCCTTACTTCATCTAGAGACCTGCAGGGTGTCATCACAAGATCATCATAAAAGGGGGAGCCCCTCTGAAGTCCCATCTTGAAGGCTTTAACAGCAGTAGCCATGTCAAGATTTGGGATTTCCAGAGCTTCCCTGCCGAACCTCGTGACAAAATCCCTAAGGGATTCATCACTTGGTTGGACAACTCGGTATAAATCACTAGTTAACTTCTCAAATTTCCTGCTATAGGAAAATTGTCTGTTGAACAAGTTAACTAAATGTGAAATAGAAGTAATTGAAAAGAGAGGAAGACTTAGCAGCCATTTTAATGCTGATCCTGTTAGTGTGGATCCAAAGCCTTTACACAAGCAGGCTTTCTTAAGTCTCTCAGGAATGGGGTTGATTTCCATCCTTTCTCTGTATTATGCCATATGTTCTTCAGGATCAGTGGTTCCATCATAAGTTCTTCAGGAATCGCTTCGGGATTTCAGCGTCACAGATAGGCGGAGAAAATCTGGATAATTTGTGGCTTCCCTTAGGTATCTCGGGGATTGGTCGTATCACCCCGGGAACACTGGATATCATATCCTTGAGCTTCTGTAGTTCCTTGGCCATAGCTTGGTTGATACCTGCAACCTGCATGGAACCGCAGTTAGCATCTAAGGATAAAGGATCATACAAATTACCTCTTTGCTGGGCGAAGGTTACATCTCGGATGAGTATCTGGGATAAGAAGAGTCAGCGATAGGAGTTGGACCACCCGACGCGATAGTCTGCACGGGAATGAAATCTCCTTCATGGACTTCGGAGGATCGTTGATGTTGGACTCCTGAGGATCCTGGATTCTGATAGAAGGATCCTTGAGGTTGGGAATTATAGGATCCTTGAAGATATAATCCTGAGGATCCTGGTTGAAGGATGGGTGATCCTTGTTGGAAGTATGAGGATCCTTGAGTTTGCTGACCCTTGGACCCTTTTTGAAGGATAGATGATCTTGGCTGAAACAGTGATGATCCTTGAGTCTGTTGACCCATGGATCCTTGTTGAAGGATAGATGATCCTTGAGTAAACTGAGCCATGGATCCTGGACAGGTGAAATCCAACATCCTGGGTCTCAGGGGAGTGTGATCCTCCGCTGGCCTCTTAGTCTTCTTGAGATCTTCTATTTCACGAAGGATCATCTGGTTGGTCTTGTTCTGCTGCTTCATATATGCTTTAACCTGCGAAAACATAGATGAAACATCATTTTTAGTATTAACCACCGACGCTAGCAGCAGCGGTTTTCGAGCTCTGGAAGACTGGTAATTGCGTTTTGCTTCCAGCAGCAGTAGCCCTTGGTGCTCCCGTGATTGGCGGAGGCATCGGCGGCAAAGTTCTTGATGAGAGAGAAACCGAATATGGCATAGTTGACGAAGCAGAGGTTGATTGAGAGGCCATTGATGGTGATATGGGTATGAGAAGGTTGAAAATGATAGGAATAATATGGATGATAGCACCAATTGCCCCACGGTGGGCACCAAATTGTTTTGGATAGAAATCTGTTAAGGATAATGTATCCAAATTCGTTTAGTGAGGATTATTGCTAAGGTGATAACAGTGAATGCATATATGAAATCTTGATGAACACAGTGATGTGTTTACGACGGAAAAAACCCGTGATTATGATAATCTTACTTCGGTCAAAAATTAACAACGCAATATTTGGTTGAATTGCTTCGGTCAAAGATTAACAACGTAATCTTTTGTCGGATTGGTACGTGATTATTATAATCTCCAGCACAAAAAACCCCCGGACGGTGAAAACAATCACCGTCAACTTTATTAATGACAAAAAGGGTTACAAGAGTTGGAGTTGTGGATCAACTAATGCTATATGTGATTAACAGAACTTAACAGCTAGAATACGTGTGAATGTGTGTGTCTCTAATGTTGATCACAACTCAATATATAAAGAAAAAGAACAAGTAACTAACTAACAACTATATCCTATAAATTCGCTAGTCTTCCACTCTACATCATCGTGCTCTTTGACCACGTGCTAATAGCCGTTTATTAACGAATTATGTGGTGGACTAGGTCTAGGAGACGTTGTTGTTATCTAAACGTCGGTCTTCATACGAAATTCCTCCATTAATGGTCATGTTGACTAAGGATCCCGGATCCAGACCTCAGCTAAAGAACTCTCCGGGAGGATCATTGATCCAAGCACGTCTTCAAGAATAACATATCTCGTCCTTAGTACTCAGTAATTGGTCCTGTCATTCAGCTACTTCTTCCACTGGCTTAGTCTTCAGTCTCAACCATGTGTTGCAGGTTTCTTGAAGTGGAATATACAGCAGACTGGATCTTAAAGTTGTTATACCTGTCTAACACATCACCATACTAAACACAATCATTAGTAAACAAATAATACCGAGGATCGTTGAGCCTTCATAACCTGATACATATCTCGAGGATAATCTATCCATAAGATAGTTAAGGATTAAGGATCCTTAGCATAAAATTCATGCCCTAATAATAATAATTATTATTGTTATTATTATTGTTAGGGCACGAAAATTTGACACTGTGGATACGTTATCCTGAAATATGTCTGGATCAGTTATCCTAAGCATGTATTCCAGATCGTATCAGGTTCAAGGATCCTCAGTACTTATTATTAATTAACGGTTGTTCTCATATGTAGTCTTATATTTAGCAGGTATAACGGTTAGAAGACTCAGTCTATCCACTAACTTGCAGTCAAGAAGATATGACACATCGTCAAATGGCTGTAACACGTTTAGTGGTGATAATGGCGGATTTATAGGACTTCTTGTTGTGTCACAAATAATTGAGTACTGAGGATATGTTATTCTTGAAGACGTGTCTTGATCAATTATCCTTCTGTAGAGTTCCAGAGCTATGTCAGGATCATGGATCCTCGGTATTTGGTGTTGTTAACGGTTGTTTCTTATATGAAGGTTGATATTCATCAAGTGCAACGGCTCCAAGACTTATTCCACCAGATATCTCGCTATTGGACTTGTCAAACACGTGGTCAAAGTCGTGGATAAAGATAGTGGAGGAGTGCCATGAAAATAGGAGCTAGTTGTTATTTTTATTTTCTTATTTATATTGAGTTAAGATCAATGCTAGGTCACACGCACACCTGCTACACAAAAACAATCGCATACTCTAGCTGATAGTTCTCTGCAAACACACACAATTTGTATCGTTGTATTCATTGATCAATAACTCCACCCCTTGTAACCTTTTTTGTGATTAATAAATTGGTGATCGACAAGTTGTCATCACCAGGGGTTTTTTTCCTTTGATCTAAACAAGATCAAGGGGTTTTTCCTCTCAATAAATCACGGTGTTCATCCCTATTTCGTTTACATATTCATTGTTATCAATTTAGCACTAAACCTCACATAACAGATTTGGATATTAACCTTTGCCGATTTTTGTCTAAAACAATTTTGCGCCCACCGTGGGGCAATTGGTGCTATAATCCAGAAAATACCCTATCAAATTTCACCTTTTCATACCCATATCACTTTCAATGGCCTCTCAATCAACCTCTGCTTCATCAACCATGCCATCTTCGGCTCCTCTATCCTCGAGAACTTTGCCACCGATGCCTCCTCCATTTATGGGAGCACCAAAGGCTGCTACTACTGGAAACAAGACACAACTACCAGTCTTCCAGAGCTCGAAACCTACCGCTGGCACTTCGGTAGTTAATACTAACAATGATGTTTCTAATATGTTTTCACAGGTTAAAGCATACATTGAGCAACAAAACAAGACTAACCAGAGGATCCTTCGAGAGATCGAAGACCTCAAGAGGACTAATAGGCCGGCAAAGGATCAGACTCCTCTAGTGCCTAGGATGCTGAATTTCACTACTCTAGGATCCTTGGCTCAACATGCGCAAGGATCATCCATCCTTCAACCGGGGTCCATGAGTCAGCTAGCATCCTCAACTTTTCATCAAGGATCATCCATCCTCTAACCGGGGTCCATGGGTCGGTTAGCTCAAGGAACCTCAACCTTTCAGTAAGGATCATTGATCCTTCAACCAGGATCCTACGGATCATATCCTCAAGGATCCTTCAACTCTCAATCACTGGATCATTTCTCCCCAATCAAGGATCCTTCTTCCAGGATCAAGGATCCTCAGGGATTCAACATCAATGATCTTCTGAGGTTCATGAGGGAGATATAATACCCATGCAGACCATAGCTTCTGGTGGACCAACTCCTGTAACAGACGCTTCTTACCTCAGCCACTCTTCTGGAATGTCGACCTTTACACAACAAAGAGGTAACACGTATAATCCTATATACTTAAATTCTAACCATGGCTCCATGCAGGATGCAAGTATCAACCAAGCTATGGCTAAGGAACTACATAAACTCAAGGGTATGATATCTAGTGTACCGGGGGCGATCCGTCCAATTCCTGAGATACCGGAGGGAAGTCACAAATTATCCAGATTTGCTCCACCAATATGTGATGCAGAGATCCCTAAACGCTTTCAAACCCACAACATGAAAGTGTATGACGGGACCACTGATCCTGAAGAGCACGTAGCTCAATACAGAGAAAGGATGGAGATCAACTTGATTCCTGAGAGGCTCAAGGAGACTTGTTTATGCAAAGGCTTTGGAGCCACACTATCAGGAACTGCTTTGAAATGGCTGCTAAGTCTTCCTCCCTTTTCTGTTACTTCATTCTCACACTTATTTAACTTTTTCAAAAACATTTTTCCTGTAGTAGGAAATTTGAGAAGTTAACTAGTGATTTATACCGCGTTACCAAACCTAGTGATGAACCCCTTAGGGATTTTGTCACAAGGTTCGGCAGGGAAGCTCTAGAAATCCCTAATCTTGACATGGCTACTGCTGTTGAAGCATTCAAGATGGGAATTCATAAGAGCTCCCCCTTTTATGATGAGCTTGTGATGACTCCTTGCAGGACTTTGGATGAAGTAAGGAACAGAGCACTAAGATTCATACATCTGGAAGATGAGAAAAGGATCCAGGAACGATTAGGGACTCAAACAAAGCAAGAATCCCCTGACAAAATAAAGGATCCTCATACAGAAACAACAATTCGAAGCCGTACTCTAAGTTC
This sequence comes from Bidens hawaiensis, assembly GCF_021521415.1. Taxonomy (NCBI): domain Eukaryota; kingdom Viridiplantae; phylum Streptophyta; class Magnoliopsida; order Asterales; family Asteraceae; genus Bidens; species Bidens hawaiensis. Next base: position 30,033 of record NW_027494416.1, on the reverse strand, counting down.
GACAATCAAAACGTTCGAGCTGTTGAAGAAGGAGATGGCGATGAGGATTACCCCAGCGTCTTAGAATATTGCTTCTCCATATATACCCATGGCTTAATTTTTGCCATGAAGGATCTAGGGGAGAAGACAAGGTTGCCCCGAAACAACGAGAAGTCAACCACCTTCAGAGACAAATCCAAATAGCGTGCCTTCCATGAGGATTTTGGCCACATGACGGACGATTGCATCGGTTTGATGAGGGAAATCAGATACCTCCTAAGCAAGGGCCACTTTAAGGAACTGTTGGGAAGAAAGAAGTCCAGATCCAGGATCCTGAAGAGGCTCCCCAAAAAGCAACTCCGCCCCCACCAGATGCTCAAGTGACCAACTTCATTTCCGGCGGCTCAGACATACGTGGAACTTTTTTCTCCGCAGCTAAGAGGCTGGCCAAGGAAACCAAGTTAGATTACGGGGAACGATCGGTTATATCCACCACCTTGACAACAGACAAAAGGATCTTCTTTGATGAAGAAGATAAATCAAACATCCAGGATCCTCATCATGACGGTTTGATTGTTACTTTGTTTATTGCAAACCATTATGTACGCAGGATCCTTGTCGATGGTGGAAGCTCGGTCAATATCATCCAACAAAATGTCCTTCAGAAGATGAGCATCCCAAATTCAGAAATCATCTCGAGGACGTCGGTGTTAGTTGGCTTCAGCGGCGAAGCCAAGAAGACATTGGGGGACATCAAACTCCCAATACACATCGAAGGGTTAAATTCTTACCAAAAATTTTATGTTACAGATAACCTTTCTTGTTGCAATGTTATTTTAGGTAGGCCTTGGCTACATGGGATGAAGGCAGTGGCCTCTACTTACCATCAATGCATCAAACTACCAACTCCTTGGGGGAGTAGTAAGGATAGATGGTGACCAAGTCGAAGCCAAGAACTACTACTCTTCATCAATGAAGCCAGCAGCTAAACAAACAATAGCATAGCAACCACAGCAACATCCTAGGGACGTGCTGGAAGCTCGTGAGAAGGACTTAAAGGAAGTATCCTTGGACCCAAGGATCCATATGTGAAAGTGTTCCTAGGATCCGGTATCCCTAGTGAGATTAAGGAGGATATGATATCCTTCCTAAAGCAAAGAAAATCCACGTTTGCCTTCAAACATTCTGTCAGGTCCCCGATTGTAGGTAGATCTTACACAAATCAAGTCAATAACTCACAAAATAATGTGTTGGCAAGAGAGTTAATGACGGGTTATTATATTTAGAAAGAAAACCGTTTGATAAAAGCGGAATCAATAACAAACGATTTGGTTGCTGGGTAATAAATGAAAGGTAACTAACACACATGATTCACTCAAAAGATTTCCATTCATATAAAGTTAATCATACAAATGATAATCTATCTAGGGTTTCTTGATGGGAAAGTTATTTCCGTACAAATCTTAAGAACGGCCGTCACTCAATAAATTTTCTTTCTAATATCGTATTCAGCCGTCTCTCCTTTCCGTGTCCTAGAGGTGTGACCTAATTATTCTTTTTATGGGTCTGAAACCTCAGGACAGTTGTCATTCCTTCTAGAAACCCTAAATATAACGTACATATTCAAAATAATCCTAAGTATAAAACAACTCTTTCGGGTAGGCTTTTTAGAAGTGAACTTCTCCGAATAGACTTTGCGCCCTGCCTTCCTTGTTAGACTTGGTAACCTTGAATTGTGCCCAGGAACAGTTTTCCGGGTATGCTTAACTTGGAGTATTTTCCAAAGGAAAATACTCACCAAGCAGACTTCAATCTTCTTGATTATATCAGACTTTGCCCGACATAATCCAACGAGCAACCTTCTTCTTCAATGGTCCCATCAACTCCTTGCTTGGAATTAGCTTATTAGCAAAGTGTGCTTGGAAGCACTGTACCCTGCTTGAGTTGAACTTTGCCCGATGTTCCTTGATATATTTCTTTACACATTAAGCTTACTCGGACCACTGTATTATTAAAGAATACCTTGCCCGATCTTCCAATTACTTGGCTTCAAGATCTTGGTTAGCCAAAAGCTTACTCTGAAGTAAACCTTACTCGGTTATGAAGAACAAACCTTCTTGATATAGTGAACCTTGCCCGGGTATACACAAAAGAGTGAACCCTGCCCGGATATCCACTAAAGAAGACTTCTAGAAGATAATCTTGCCCGATGGGCAAAATATCATTCCCGGCTAAGTAAAAGCTTGCTCGGATGTCTTAGGTGTGCCAGGTTCCATACTTAGTCATTTCTGAGGAGGTTGAGATGATTCCAATCTTCCATATGATCAATTTTGGGTCAAATCTTGACTCAACAATCTCCCCATAGATTGGAACACCTGAGCTGTCCCACCTGAGCTGTCCCAAAACACCTCTAAGGTTACTTTACACAGGATTAAAAATACACATCAAATTCAAAGTCAAATTACATAATCAAATTACATAACCAATGCTGTCAGAAGACATTACAAATTAAATCCTAAGCTAAAAATTCTTCATTTTAGCCAGAGTTGCTTGTTTAGGCATGGAAAGTCCAACTTTCCTTGCTCTCTCAATAATCTCAAAAGTTCTGATTGCTTAGCACTTGTAGGCCTTTGCCTTTCTTTATAACTAGAGAGATGCAGTGCTGCAATCACAGTCATTTTCCATAGATTGAATTTTCTGAGGTTATTTTTAGAGAAGATCTTTACAATCTCTCCATTTTCCATCATAACATTCAGATGTTCAGTCCTGGAGTCATAAAATACCCCATTTGGTATAACATTGTAGTTGACTGAAAGATTTTTGGCTTTTACTTCAGCCTTGATGAAAGGTTTATCCATCTTCAATTGTATCTGCTTTGTTTTCTCTTGAGAAATTACTGACATTTTCCTTTTCTTTGTTAAGTTCTGTTTCAAAACAAAGGATGTTGTCTTGTTGCAGATTGGCTTTACTTTGGATTTCCCTTTCATTGTCATTTTAGAAATATCCATCATCTTTTTGGATAATTCCTTGTTCTTTGCTTCTAGAGACTGAGCAGCTCCTTTCTTCTTGTTCAACTGTAGTTCTTTCATTTTCTTGAAGTTGCTCAAAATCTCTTTTCTTGTCATGAATTTTACTGATTTAAAGGGAATTCCATTTTTCACCAAAAATTTTGGTTTTCCACCATACATGCTCAACATTTTCTTGACATTCATTTCTTGTTCCAATTCATGTTTCAATTTCAAACCTTTCAATTCATTGTCTTGAGCAATCTTTTCTACACTTAAAGCTTTTGAAATTTTGTCAATGACAGTGTCTAGTTTCTCCTTTACCCCTGTCTCTGGTTCTTTATCATTTAAACACTTATCAATTACTTCGTGGGATTTCCTTTTGATTTTCATTCTTCACTTCATCCCTTACCTTTTTCTCATCTTCAAACAGTTTCATCAGGCTTTCTTGTTCTTCAAAATCTGTATCAGATAGTATTTGGCTTAGAAATTATTTGTCTTGAATTTCTATCATTCTCTGCAAATAGACCCTTTTGGCTTATACATTAGATTTATCAATTTCTAAGATTGTTGACTTTTCATTTGATGAATTAACAATCTGATTTTCATTATCTTCTAGAGCAATTCCCTTTCCTTTTAGTTTCTTTCTTTCTTCAAGATGTTTCCTTTCATCTTCTGTAACTTTGTCAATTTCAGCATCTAAACTATCTTCTTCATAGATTGAGAGAAGCTTTAATGAATTCTCCCCCTGTTTTGGGGTAGCTGAGGTCTTCTCAACCTCATTCATTAGGGTTTAAACTCTTTGTAACGCCTTCTTTAGTTCTTCAGAGAGATGATGTTTGTAGGAATTGGGATTAGTTAGAGTCGGATCCATTTCTGATTTGCTGTTAAAAGATGAACACACAATTGTCAGTAAGATGTATAACAGTGTATATGTGAGAAGAATAAAGATTAAGGTATAAAGGATATTTCAATTCAAACTGTTGTCTTGAATGATATTGAAACCTATACACAAAATAAATGTAAGTAATGGGAAGTTTCAAAATTGAAAGATATAAAGACTATCTCTTTAATGGAAGTTAAGACAAACTTAAAGTACATATCTGCAATTTAATCAGAAAAGAAAACTGTGGATAAAGTTCTTTTTGGTTTGCTTTTCTTTTGCCTGTCAGGTAAAGAAAGAATCTTGAAAAGTGTTTTGTCTTTTAGCCCATAAATTCCTTATCTATTTAAGGAATAGTTGGTTTGGAGTATGTCCAAAAATGGTAAAGTTCTTAAAGATAAAGTAATTTAGAATTAAATTTAAGTTAAATGAAGAAAGCTTATTTGAAATACATGATTTCTTGAGAACCAAATCACAAGATAGATAATCAAGTATAAAACTATCAAATAAGCAATCTTGCTAGGAATCAATTAAGATACCCATATGCATTTCTCAATTTAAATTAAAATTCCTTAAATAGCATAAACCCTATCAGTATAAGAAACACATTCAATCAAGCATACTTTGATGTAACGTGTGCATGAGCAATCTTCATAGAAGTACAAGGTGTGCCCGAACAGGCTTTCTATGTAGAGTATACCCGAATAACCTTCTTAGAGTACAAGGTATGCCCGGAAAAAGATATCTAGCCGACAGTGTACCCGGAGAGTATATTGAGGAAACACTAGTGTACCCGGAATATAAAGTGTGCCTGGAAGACAAAGTCTGCCCGAAAACACTTGTAATTTCGAAGAAATAATAATCACAAAGAACACATAGCATGCTCGGAATTAAACATAAAACACCTAAGTGTGCAATAGTCTAAAATTTCAAAGCTTGCCCGGAAATCCTATGTTAGCACTAAGCTTGCTAGGATAATCATATTCAAACATCAGGTATGCCCGGGAACTAAACTAAACAATTTAGTCTACCCGAAAAACTTCAAATCATCAAATCATACCCGAAAATGACAAACTTAGACAAAAACATCTAAGTGTGTCCGGAAAGGTTAAAAAGCATTAAACATTACCCGAAAATACATATTCAACCATATTCAACTGTTTTGTGCCCGGGAATGTTAGAAAACATCAAACCTTACCCGAACCTACATATTCAAACTATTAAAGGAAAAAGTGCAACACTTTTTGACTTAAACCACTTGTCAAATAAACTTGTCAATTAATTTTAATAATAAAAATTTTGTCAAGGACATTTGTCAAATATATATCATTAAAATCATAGTTTAAGAGCAAATGGTGCATTTAGAGATCAAATTTCAGTCTTTTTCTCTTCAAAACATTTTCTTTCTTGAACTGAAAAGATCTCAAGAATGGGATCATATCGACTAAGTAGCTTTCTCAATACTTCATCCTCAGCATTATTGTGACTACAAAGACAGGTTAACAGCAGGTCTGGACTTAACATGATTTTCATTTCTTTGGTGATATTATTAAGTTTCAATTAAGTTGCAAAGAATTTAATGGATAACACATGTTGTGTTCTGATGCTCCTTATCTATCCTCAAGGCTTATTTGGCTTTCTCCAGATCACCCCAATTTGACTTAGACCCCCCTGGTTTTGGTTAAAACTTTCAATGACAGAACAATTTTTGTTGAAAATTTTGAGATTTTTCTTTTCAAATTTACAAACATATGTGAGGATGAACATTGGACTTACATGCCACGCAATTCGGACTTACAGGCCTTTCATTCGGGATATTTAAAGGACTTATATGATTGCCTCCACCCTTGTAGTTCTGGAATTAACCCTCATGTTTGTATTTTCTTAATAAAAAGTTGTGAACACAAATAAACTTTTGGTTGATTAAATATTTGAAATTAAAGTAGTTCACAGCTGTTCTTTGTCATTCTTTAAAAGAAGTTTCAATTTTGGGTAACCAAAAACCAACAGGCTTGTGTATGACTGGATAATCACTTTTCTGCCTATCATTTGAAAAGATTTATCTAGGAACATGCATAGACAACAATGTAACTCCACATAAATCTTAGCAGTTTCTTTATGTTTATATCACCTCAGATTTTATATATCATGAGAAAGCAACCATACATATCAATGACTGTACTAAGAGTCCTTTTAGCCTAATAAAACCATATGATTGGCTAAGTAGTCAATGTACTATCATTTCCCCTTAAAATTCAGTTTAATATTCAATCACCAATGTCTCTTAATTTGGCAGGTAAATGGCTATCCTGTTTGACCACAAGTGGTCAACAAGACCAAACATACATTTGAACATATGTCCTATATGTCCTTTCAAAGTCAGAGTTATTGACATAGTTTTAAGTGAAGGAATAGAAAACAAGTTATAATTGTCCAAAATGCTTTCAGTTTTCTAGTTAATGACTATCCTTTAAATCTTTACAGATTATAGGACCAAACATACTCAAGTGTATGTCCTTCCAACTGGGCAAATGACATAATTTTCAGCAAAGATAATTACTTGAGACTTTTCACTGAAAAATCCTTCTTTTGAGCTTCTATAAAGCTTAACTGAATAGTATTATCATGTCTCCACACCGTTGACAACTTGCTCATGTTTTGATCAAAATTTTGTGATTATGCAAAAATTCATTTGAAAATTCATTTGAAAACTTTAATTTTGACATAAAGACATATTTTGACACAAACAGTTGTAACATATTCAAAAGTTAATCATTCTTAACATCATCAAAGCAAGCAGACATTTCTAACATTCATAGTCTATCATATCCTAATAACATCAAGATGATCAGATAACATACATATTCAAGCAATCATTGACACATAATCACTCATGACATTAGATAAGCATTTAATCAATTTAATCAATCCAAACTACTTATCATAATATCAAATAATTAACTGTTAAGCAATTAAAAGTATCAGATGACATCTAAATTGCACTGATAATCACTTAAACACATATCAGTTAACATCAAACAAGTAACATATGCAAACATATTCAAACAACATTCAGTGTGTGTGACCTCAGTCAAATTAATCAATTAGCACATAGAGATACACACTAAGCACACATCCTCAATCAGACCTCATCTGAGTTGATCATCCTCAGAGCTTTCAAAAGAAAGTTGAATCTGGTTCTGTCAAGTGGTTTGGTGAATAGGTCAGCCACGTTTTCACTTGTATCAACTCTTTTCATCTCAATCAAACCTTTTTCATTGCAATCTCTGATGAAGTGATGCCTGATTTCAATATGCTTAGTCTTTGAATGTTGAACTGGATTCTTAACAGTAAAATATGCAGTAGTATTATTAATAAAAATAGGAGTGTTCAGAAAATTCAAACCATAATTCAGTATCTGGTTCTGAATCCAGAGAACTTGGGCACAACAATCAGATGCAGCAATGTATTCAGCTTCTGAAGTTGATATGGACACAGTGGTCTGATTCTTGCATTGCCATGACATCAGCCTGTCTCCCAGAAATTGACATCCACCTGAAGTAGACTTCCTGCTCATGTTACAGCCATCATAATCACTGTCTGTGTAGGCAATAAGGTCAAAAGATTTATTTTTTGGATACCAAATCCCTAAGTCTGGTCTTCCCTTCAAATATCTAAAAATTCTTTTGACAACATTCATGTGGGAGACTTTTGGACTTGATTGGAATCTTGCACAGACACATACAACATACATAATGTCAGGTCTTGTAGCAGTTAGGTACATCAGGATCCAATTTTGGCTCTATATTCATGTTCATCCACAGGCTCCCCCTTTTCATCAGCTATCATCTTTTCTTTGGTGTCCATTGGAGTTGAAGCTGTTTTGAATTCTTGACTTTTGAACTTATTCAAAATGTCCTGCACATATTTAGTTTGGTAAATGAAAATCCCATCAGCTTTTTGTTGAACATGCAGTCCCAGAAAGAAGTTCATTTCTTCCACCGAGCTCATGCTGTATTTGGATTTCATCACTCCTTCAAACTCCATACACATTTGTTCATTTGTTGAACGAAAGATGATATCATCCACATAGACTTGCAATAGCAGCAAATCTGATCCCTTTCTTTTGTAGAAGAGAGTCTTGTCAATGGCTCCCCTTTGGAAACCATTTTCAAGAAGATGATTTGACAGCTCATCATACCATGCTCTAGGAGCCTGATGCAATCCATAAAGGGCTTTATTTAGCTTATACACCCTGTTTGGATACATTGGATCCTCAAAACCAGGAGGTTGAGCAACATACACCTCTTCATCAATCTTTCCATTTAGGAATGCAGACTTTACATCAAGCTGGAACACCTTAATGTTCTTTGAGACAGTATATGCAAGAAAAATCCTAATAGCCTCAAGTCTTGCAACTGGTGCAAAGACTTCCTCAAAATCTATTCCTTCTTCTTGAAGGCATCCAGTGCTACAAGTATAGCTTTGTTCTTAATCACTAAACACCTCTCATCCATTTTGTTTCTGAAAACCCATTTTGTGCCAATTGCTGACCTGTTTCTTGGCCTATCAACCAGATCCCAAATATGCAGATCTCTGAATTGTGCCAATTCCTCCTGCATTGCTTCCACCCAACTGTTGTCCTTAAGTGCTATAACAATGTTCTTTGGTTCTATTTGGGATAGAAAGCTGTAGTATAAACATATGTTTGAAATTTCAGAGTGGCTTCTAGTAACTCTTTCATTTATGTCTCCAATGATGTTTTTAGAGGGATGATTCTTTTCAACATAAGGAGTTTGTACTATCATATCAGCAGATATATTTATATCAAGATTTGATTCATTGAGTTCTGGTCTTTCAATGATCAAGTCTGTTTCAGCATCATGAAACTCTGGTGCTTCTTCATTGTACTGTCTTGAAGTGGATGCATCATTGTTTCCCATGGTTTAAAAAAACGGAATGAGGCGGCACCTCAAGGCGCTCCTCGAGACGAGGCGGCAAAAAACCGATTATGAGGCAGCGCCTTTATGTTTGAGATTATACGTACGCCTCTAAGGTCCGAGGCGGCGGAAAAATGGTGAGGCGGCGGAAATGATTGAGGCGGAAAACCATCCAAAGCGTCAATATGATGGCAAATTCTGGCGCCGGAAATCAAGAGGAAAGAAGATAACGGCTGGAAATCAGGATAAAGGAAGTGACGGCAACTATGGAACTTACGTTTTAGTGATTTAGGTTTAAATAAGTTTAAATGTTTTGACCTTGAACCCCCTCTGTTTCAATATTTTACCTTTACTCCCTGAAACTTGTAAATCTTTACAAAAAAGTGTCATATCAGTTTGTGTATTTTAACTTTTAACCCCCTCTATCTTCAACAGTTTACATTTAATCATTCAATTTATAAATTTATACATAAAAACCACAAACTTAACATTATAAATTTATACATTGAGTTGTAAAGTTTTGTTTCATGTTATTATTTGTTACATTTAGTTATGTAAGTTCTTTGTTTGATGTTTAGTATTTTATATCTTTTAAGATATATAAAAAATTATATATATTTTTAATTCCGCCTCTAGCTTACGCCTCGGTTCTCCTCGAGGCTTATGCCTCTTGAGGCTAAGAAAAAACGCCTCGAGGAACGATTCCGTACTTTTAAACTTTGTTGTTTCCTATATTCATTCTTTCAAACAAATGTTGAAATCTTGCTGTTGAAACAATTTCTTCTTTAATGGTCTGGTTGCTTGGGTTTCCCTCATTCTGAACTTGATCATTCTGAACTTCTTGATTGTCTTGATTGTTATCTGCATGATCTTGTTAAGAAATGTGATTGTTTTCTTGATTAATGTCTTGAACTTGTTCAACAATATCATTTGAGAAACCCTTCACAAATGTATACTCCTTTTCTTTATTAGCAACCTTCTTCCATAACTTCTCCAAGTCCAATGTCTTTCCATTTTTTCTTTTCAATCACACTGGTCTTGTAAAAGGAATCATCAAAGTCTTCAGGATAAATCTTGAAAGACCTTATCTATTTCTCATGATCAAACAACCATGCTGCACCATCAATTGTGTTGAACTGATTTTCTTTAAAGATGATGTCAGATGATTCAATAACACTCAAATGGTCTTTCACATATACTCTGTAAGCTTTTGAGTGTGTCGAATATCCAACAAAGAAGCAATCCAAGGATTTAGTTTGAAACTTGTTCAAGTAATCCCTGGTGTTCAGAAGAAAACATTTGCATCCAAAGGGCTTGAAAAACTTTATATAAGGCTTTCTATTATAGAAAATTTCATATGGTATTTTGTTATGCCTTTTGTTGACAAGTACCCTATTCTGAACATAGCAGGCAGTATTAATGGCTTCAGCCCAAAATCTAACTGGTAGATTTGCATCTGCTATCATGGTTCTTGCAACTTCAATAAGTGTCCTGTTTCTTCTTTCTGCAATACCATTTTGTTCAGGAGTTTAGGAGTTGAGAATTGTTGAAATATTCCCTTTTCTGTGCAAAATTCTTCCATTACTCCATTTTTGAACTCTGTACCATTGTCACTTCTCATTGTTTTAACTTTCTTATTCAGTTTGTTCTCAATCATTGTCATACAGCCCTTAATCAACTCTGCAGTCTCATCCTTTGTACTAAGGAAATAAACCCAAGTATATCTTGAATAATCATCAATGATCACAAGACAATATTTTTTCTTCCCTATACTTGGCACGCTTACTAGACCAAAAAGATCCATGTGAAGTAGCTCAAGTGCTTGATCAATTGAATTGATGAGCTTTGACTTATGAGTTGACTTGTGCTGCTTGCCCTTTTGGCATGAACTGCAATGTTCTTCCAGTTTGAACTCTCTTGTAGGTAAGCCAATGACATGCTCACCCTTAACAAGTCTGTTCATATTCTTCAGGTTCACATGACATAGTTTCCTGTGCCACAATTTTGACTCATTTTCAGTGGCTTTGGAAACAAAACATGTACCACCCTTTGAAACAACTTCTTTCATATTAAGCTCATATAGGTTGCCATTTCTTGGAGCCATCATCATAATCATTTCAGGTGGGATTACAAATTCAGGTTTTAACATGAAACAATGTGAGTCATCAAAACCAACTTTGTAACCCTTATCACACATTTGTGATATACTCAACAAATTATACTGGAGTCCTTCAACATGAAACACATTGTCAAATGAGACATTTCCATTGGTTAATATTCCTTTTCCAACAAGCTTTCCACCATTCTCATCACTTCCAAATGCCATAGGACCTTCAAACTTTTCTTCATAATTCACAAGTGACCTCTTGTCACAAGTCATGTGCCTAGAACATCCACTATCCATGTACCATATGTCATTCAGTGGAGTGGACTGTTCCTGAGATGTTGATCCACCTTCTTTCTCAATCAATGCCATGAATGCCACATTTGCCCTCTTAAGTCATCTGCAATGTCTTCTTCATGGTTGCTCCAATCAAAATTACCCTCATGTTGTGTGGTGACTGACACATTTCCTTGATTTCTGGCTTGATTTTGATTAGTTGGAACTGAGTTGTTTGGCATAGTTTGAAGGTTTTGATTGTTGTTTCTTTGAAACTTTTGATTCTGAGGCACAACTTGTTGATTATTGCTCATTGGATGCTGTTGGAAGTTGTTGAAGTTGGGGTTATAATTGTTGGAGTTGTTGTTATTGAAGTTGTTGGGATTGTTGTTTCTTTGCTGATTCTGTTGATATTGATGCTGCTGATTACTTGACTGGTTTTGGTATTGATTCATATGGAAGTTTCTTGGCATGTTGCATTCTCTGGCAAAATGACCAGGCTGTTGGCAGTTATAGCAGATGGCTTTTGACTTATCAAAACCAATTCTTTCATTAGGCCCTGATAGAAGTGATCTACCAGTCCTGTTGTACAACCTTTTGCTTCTAAGAGCCAACATGGCTGCTTGCCATTTCAAATCCATGTCTTCCAAATCATCAGCATCAATCTGTTCAAGGTCATCCTGAATGACACTTGTATGAATCCGATTCTTTGCAACAAAAGCATTGTATGATTTTGTAAACATAGAAAGTAAAGCCTGTGTTTCACTTCCGTGGCCACTTACTCCACTAGTGTAAGGTACATGTCCACTTGCCATTGAGGCAGAATCAGTATCATCCATGAGTTGGACATTGAACCTTTGCTGGTTTCCATGATGACTTGTACAACCACCAATAAAAGATTTAGGTGTATCCACACCATGCTCTACTGGTTCTTCAATGATGGGAATCTGTTGTTGATTCTTGGTTGACAAGTTGCCCATGGGTGCAATGAGAGCATTAGTGACCTGAAAACACGGCTTCTCTTCTTTGATAATTTTATTTTCAATCATTTCTATCTCTGCAGCCTGAAGGAAGCACACTACATCATCCACCTTCAGATCATTGAAATTTGGATTTTGAAGGATGAATTTGCAGGCAGTGTACCACTCCTTAGGCATTGAGTTAAGCAGCTTGGTATTCAAGTCAAAGTCAGTCATGACATAATCAGTGGTTCTTAGCTCATTCAAAATTGCTAAGAATCTTTCCAGAATTGACTTCAATCTCTCTCCTTCCTTATATTTGAATCTCTCTAGCTGTTGCTTGAGTCTTTGCTTCAATTAAGTGTTTCCCTCAAACATTTCAAGGATTGCATCATACATAGCCTTAGCTGTGGTGTGATGTGCAACCTTGGTCAATATTTCCCATGACAGACCTAGCTTTATCATGGCTAAGGCCCTGTCATCCACTTTTCTCATTCTGTCTCTTACAGCAGCAGTTGCATTAGCACCATCAGTAGTGTCTTGTGGACCATTCTTGATTGAATTCCACATATCCACATCATTATAGCAAACATCTGCTTCAAATAAGACCTTCCATTTTGTGAAGTTTTTCTGTCCATAGAGTCTAGGAATCTTATTAGTAGAGACTTCTTGTTTTTCTTAACCAGACATTTTAAAAACAAATCAGTAGATTTGTAAAAGACAAGTTTTAAAACAATCAGATCTGAAAATCGGTTGTTCAGATCTGATGAATCTGGTGCGAATAGAACAAGAATCAGAGAAAAAAATTTAAACTTTAACAGAAATAAGGAAGAGAAAACACCAGATAGATGTAGATCTGGAAAGAAGTGAAGAGCAGAGCAGCTGACGTCACTCTTTAATGGAACATTGTTCTGCTTGCGTCATTGTTCTTCAAATCTTCAATCAGTAACAATTTCTTACTAAAATAGCGGTGACCGGATCTGACACCACTTGTCAGGTCCCCGATTGTAGGTAGATCTTACACAAATCAAATCATAACTCACACAATAATGTGTTGACAAGAGAGTTAATGACGGGTTGCTATATTTAGAAAGAAAACCATTTGATAAAGGCGGAATCAATAACACACGATTTGGTTGCTGGGTAATAAATGAAAGGTAACTAACACACAAGATTCACTCAAAAGATTTCCATTCATATAAAGGTAATCATACAAATGATAATCTATCTAGGGTTTCTTGATGGAAAAGTTATGTCTGTATAAATCTTAAGAACGGCCATTGCTCAATAAATGTTCTTTCTAATATCGTATTCAGCCGCCTCTCCTTTCCGTGTCCTTGAGGTGTGACCTAATTATTCCTTTTATAGGCCTGACATCTCAGGACAGCTGTCATTCCTTCTAGAAACCCTAAATATAACGTACATATTCAAATTACATATTCAAAATAATTATAAGTGTAAAACAAATCTTTCGGGTATGCTTTGTAGAAGTGAACTTCTCCGAGTAGACTTTGTGCTCTGCCTTCCTTGTTAGACTTGGTAAACTTGAAGTGTGCCCGGGAACAGTTTTCCGGTTATGCTACTCACCAAGCAGACTTCAATCTTCTTGATTATATCAGACTTTGCCTGACATAATCCAACGAGCAACCTTGTTCTTCAATGGTCCCATCAACTCCTTGCTTGGAATTAGCTTATTAGCAAAGTGTGCTTGGAAGCTCTGTACCCTGCTTGAGTTGAACCTTGCCAGATGTTCCTTGATATATTTCTTTACCCATCAAGCTTACTCGGACCACTATATTATTAAAGAATACCTTGCCTGATCTTCCAATTACTTGGCTTCAAGAGCTTGGTTAGCCAAGAGCTTACTCTGAAGTAAACCTTACTCGACTATGAAGAACAAACCTGCTTGATATAGTGAACCTTGCCCGGGTATACACAAAAGAGTGAACCCTGCCCGGATATCCACTAATGAAGACTTCTAGAATATAACCTTGCCCGATGGGCAAAATATCATGCCCGGCTAAGTAAAAGCTTGCTCGGATGTCTTAGGTGTGCCCGGTTCCATACTTAGTCATTTCTGAGGAGGTTGAGAAGATTCCAATCTTCCATATGATCAGTTTTGGTTCAAATCTTGACTCAACACATTCAGACATGACAGGTATTTCTAAGGAGGTAATTACTCACAAGTTAGGCCTTGATTTATCTATTAAACCCGTCCATCAGAAGCGAAGGAAATTCGCTCCTGAGAGGAACACGATCATACAAGAAGAAGTTGAAAAACTTCTTAAAGCCAGTATGATCAGAGAGGTTAAGTATCCTCGATAGTTAGCTAATGTGGTTGTTGTTTCTAAAAATTATGGAAACTGGAGGGTGTGTGTCGATTTTACCGATTTAAACAAGGCATGCCCCAAGGATCCTTTCCCGTTACCACATATAGATTCCATGGTGGATGCAACAACAGGACATGAGATGCTCACCTTTATGGATGCTTCCTATCTATTTCAACAAATTCAGATAGAACCATATGATCAAGAGGATACAACATTCATGACTCCTACCTGCATATATTGTTATATTGCTATGTCGTTCAGACTAAGAAATGCAGGGGCAACATATCAAAGACTGGTCAACATGATGTTCAAGGATCAGCTAGGCAAACCATGGAAGTCTACATAGATGATATGGTGGTGAAGTCAAAGAGAGCTGAGGATCACCTTAAAGACTTTGAAGAAGCTTTCAACATCCTGGATCAGTATAATATGAAGCTGAATCCTTCAAAATGCCACTTTGGGGTCAAGGCTGGGAAGTTCCTAGGATACATGTTGACCAAAAGAGGAATAGAAGCAAGCCCTGAGAAGATAGAAGCCATCATCAACTTGAAATCCCCTGTGAATGCCAAGGATGTCCAAAGACTGACGGGCAGAATAGCTGCTCTCAACATATTCATTTCCAGATCCTCCGAAAAGTGCAAAGACTTCTATGACATCCTAAGGAAAAACAAAAGGTTTGAATGGACAAAGAAGCATGAAATCGCCCTCAAAGCATTAAAGGATTACTTATCCTCAGCTCCAGCTCTAATGAAGCATGTGGATGGAGAATCCTTATACCTCTACCTAGCTATTTCAGGAAATGCCAATTGTCAGGTAGAATGGCCAAGTGGGTTGTGAAGCTGAGTGCATATGACATTCAGTATGAGCCTAGAAAAGCTATCAAATCGCAGGCACTAGCAGACTTTGTGGCTGATTTCAGCAGTGACATGCGAAAGGAAGCTGATTTAGAAGTCCAACAACATGAAGAAACCAAGGACCCTTGGATCCTCTTCACAGATGGAGCATCCAACGTAAGAGGAATGTGATTGGGCATACTACTGAAATCACCACAAGGGGACATAATACCCCAGTCCATTGCATGTGCATTTCAAGCCACCAACAATGAGGCAGAGTATTAAGCAGTCATCGCAGGTTTACTTTTAGCCAAAAAAATGAGGATCAGGTATCTTTAAGTTTATATGGATTCTTTACTTATAACTAACCACTTAACGGTTCTTATACCGTGAAAGGTGAAAAAATGATCATATATTTAGAAATTGTGAAGGAGTTAGCAAAATCATTCGAGTTGTTTAGTATCATACAGGTACCAAGAGAAGAAAATGCTGGGGCAGATGACTTAGCAAATTTAGCCTCGTCCTTGAAAATTCCAGAACATAAGAAGATCCCAATCATCCATATACTCTCGCTAGCAATAGGAGAACAAGAAGTTGAAGAACTAACAACTAACAAATAGATCATACTTTGGGTTCCATTATCCTCAGCTAGCCAAGGATCCTAGATCCTCCCAATTAAGAAGTACATTCAAACTGGAGAGATTCCAGCCACGGAGAATCCTTAATCTTTCAAACTCAGGGTATTACAATACATTTTATTAAATGATATACTATAAAAAAAATCTCTTGTAGCTCCATACTTGAGGTGTATCGAGGATCCTGAAATTCAAGAGGTGCTCAAAGACTTTCACGAAGGTGATTGTGGTAATCACACTGGACGTAGAGCCCTATTCTCAAGGCTCTGAGAACAGGATACTATTGGCCAACCATGCAGAGAGACGCCATGGAATATTCAAAGAAGTGTGATGCTTGTCAAAGACATGCAAACATTCTTCATAAACCAGCAGAACCTATGTATCATATATCCTCATCATGGTCTTTCATGAAATGGGGCATGGATATTGTGGATAAGCTACCTAAGCCACCAAGAGGAAAAGTATTCATGCTTGCAATTACTAACTACTTTTCAAAGTGGATAGAGGCAGAAGCTTTCGTTCAAGTTCACGAAAAAGAGGTGATATCCTTCATTAAAAGAAATATTATTACTAGATTTTGCATTCATTCAAAAAATTTTTGTGACAATGGTTCCCAGTTTATCAAGAAAAGAACCACCAACTTTTGTGACAGTTAGGGGATCAAGATGATTACTTCTACACCGGTACATCCTCATGCTAATGGTCAAGCAGAGTCAAGCAACAAGATCATCATCAACAACCTGAAAAAGAAGCTAGGACCCAAGAAAGGAAAGTGGGCTGAAGAACTACCTTATGTTCTTTTGGCCGACAGGACAACACCCAAGAATGCAACGGGCCAAACACCCTTCTCATTGGTGTTTGGGTTAGAAGCGGTAGTCCCCATAGAAATGGTGGTTCCTACAGCCAGAACAAGCATCCGTGATCCTGAGGCCAATGAAGAAATCCTTCTTGAAGACTTAGATATCGTTGAAGAACTCAAAGACCTTGCCAAAATCAGAATGGCGGCATGTCAACAAAGGGTAGCTGGGACATACAACAAGAATATCATAATCGGAAGATTTCAAGAAGGAGATTTAGTCTTGAGAAAAGCCTTCCAAAACACAACCAATCCGGCAAATGGGAAGCTAGCACCCAAGTGGGAAGGTCCTTATTTGATCGAGTCGGAAGCAGGGAAGGTGGCATATCATTTGCTCACTATGGAAGGCAACAGATTACCAAGAGCATGGAATGCTATCCACCTCATGAAGTACTTTTTCTGATTAGGATGAAGTATCCTCCCATGATCGAGTATCCTTAAAGGATCAAGGATCCCAAAATTGGTAATATCTATTTGATCACTTATTCTTTTCAATTTCTTATTATTAATTCAAGGATAATATATATTCTTAACGATTTGTTTCTACCAAGTTTTAAGTAACAATGTAGGGTTCTAATAATTTCTTTAATGATCAAGAGGTTGGCCACCTCTCCTTCACCTTTAAGGTACTTTACTATTTCTCTTGGCCTAGCCCACGATTGGGTATGACCCCCGATGGTCATATCCCCTAAGGTTTATAGGTTTTCACCTTTCTTATAAATTAGAGTTTCTACACTCTCGCCTGGAGCCCGGGGCAGCGGGACCAGTACACACTTAGTGGCTGACAATTTCGTTGTTTTCGGCTATATGGAGGATCCTATGATTTATGGTAGACGTACCATACCACCGGTTTATAACGTTTTCACGTTATCTCAAGGCAAAGGTTTCTAACATTTTCATGTTAGCTAAGGTTTTGGGATTTTCATGTCACTCACGTTTGGGCTAAATCCCTGTTTGGGCGAGTCCCTAGTTGACATCCGTATCCTTGGGCCAGTCCCCAGTTTGGGCTTGTCCCTAGTATTTGGGCTTGTCCCTAGTTTAACACCAGTTTTGGGCTTGTCCCCAGTTTTGGTCTTGTCCCCAGTTCACGGGCTTGTCCCCAGTTAATTTATGGGCTTGTCCCAGCTTAATGGGTCAAACTCCAAATAATCTTATAAGTTATTTGTAACATATGTTCAAAGGTTCTTCTAATTCGAGACTTGCGGATTCAAAATCCTTAACTTGCTCCTACAAGGATCAAGGAAGAATACCTATTTATGGTAACCTAGGTCTAGTCAGACCTTGTGGTATGATTTTCTCCTATTGATTTACATTTATTTGATTGAAATCATTATAATCTTTTTTTCTAAAGGATTTGAAATCTTTAAACTATTTTTCGGAAGGATATTTTATCCTAAAAATCCTTTTCAAAGATCTTTTTAAATTCTTCAACAAGACTAAATTTATATCAAATAAAATTTCACAATAACAAGCAAATAGTCAAAAGCTTTATATTATTAATCATAAGTCACCTGGACTTACCCAAAATCCTTAACCCGGACTTCACCATTCAAAATATGGACCATCCATCCGGGTTAAACATGTGTTACTAGATGTTCATGATGTGCAAGGGTAATAAGAAGAGTTGGATATATAGTCAGAAGGGAAGTTCCCAAGGAAACTCTATAAATATATGATAATTATATCTAGCTTGTCAAATATCATCTGTTTATGCAGGAAGTTTGAATTCAAAGGCAAAATGACAGTTGTGATCTTATCACAACTGCCATTTTCGGGGCAATTGTTAGGGCACGAAAATTTGACACTGTGGATACGTTATCCTGACATATGTCTGGATCAGTTATCCAAAGCATGTATTCCAGATCGTATCAGGATCAAGGATCCTTAGTACTTATTACTAATTAACGGTTGTTCTCATGTGTAGTCTTATATTTAGCAGGTATAACGGTTAGAAAACTCAGTCAATCCACTAACTTGCAGTCAAGAAGATATGACACGTGGTCAAATGGCTGTAACACGTTTAGTGGGGATAATGACGGATTTATAGGACTTCTTGTTTTGTCAAAAATAATTGAGTACTGAGGATATGTTATTCTTGAAGATGTGTCTGGATCAGTTATCCTTCTGAAGAGTTCCAGAGCTATGTCAGGATCATGGATCCTCGGTATTTGGTGTTGTTAATGGTTGTTTCTTATATGAAGGTTGCTATTCATCAAGTGCAACGGCTCCAAGACTTATTCCACCGGATATCTCGCTATTGGACTTGTCAAGCACGTGGTCAAATTCGTGGATGAAGATAGTGGAGGAGTGCCATGAAAATAGGAGCTAGTTGTTATTTTTCTTTTCATATTTATATTGAGTTAAGATCAATGCTAGGTCACACACACACACCTGCTACACAATAACACTCGCATACTCTAGCTGATAGTTCTCTGCAAATACACACAGTTAGTATCGTTGTATTCATTTATCAATAACTCCACCCCTTGTAACCTTTTTTGTAATTAATAAATTGGTGATCGACAAGTTGTCATCACCCGGGGTTTTTTTTCCTTTGATCTAAACAAGATCAAGGGGTTTTTCCTCGCAACAAATCACGGTATTCATCCCTATTTCGTTTACATATTCATTGTTATCAATTTAGCACTATTCTTAGCCGATTTTTGTCCAAAACAATTATTATTATTATTATTATTATTATGATTATTATCCACCGAGTATTTATGTTTTTTTTTTATTTTCTATTTTATTTTCCCTACGTTATGTATTATATGTTTTTAAGAAATTTGTGTTTCTTTACGTGTTCTTTTTATTATTATTGATCACTATTTGTATCACCTAATTAATCATGTATTTATTTATAAATTTATGGTTATTTCATCTATTACCCCCTAAACAGAAATTTCGTCCTCAAAATTTATAAGTTAGAAACTGGATCATTTCGAAGATAAGAAAAATGATGATTTTCATTACAGAGACTGTGGATAGACGCCAATAGACACATTAGGAGTTCCAATAGCGCATATTTGTACATGTAATTCATAATTACCATGCGTCCCTAATTATCAATTACCATACAACCTTGCCCTAATTGTTTTTCCTAGAATGTATCTTGATGTCATATGAAAGTTGACGGAGAACGGACCTAATAAAAAGGAACTATCGGTACGTATACCATAGTTTAGAGAAAGGTTAGAGTATATATATAATCGCATAAGTAATGTAAGGAATTTAAAATATCCCCATAGTTTAGAAAATGTCTCGGAGGTAAGGTTCACAGTTACCTGGACTAAACGTTCTATCACTCGAACATAATCGGATAAACGGAACGAACTGACTCTTCTGATTCCCATGTAGCTTGGCGCTCGGAATGTTTCTTCCATAGAACCATAACAAACGGAATTACTTTTTTAAGCATAACTCTTTCTTGTCGATCAAGAATTACTTCGGGTTCTTCCTCATATGAGAGATATTCATGGGTCTTATGCAATGGATAACTAATGACCTGAAGCGGATGATAATTATATCCTCTCAACAAGGACACATGAAACACATTATGAACATGTGAAAGCTGCGGCGGTAATGCCAAGCGATACGATACTTCTCCAATTCTCTCGAGAATTTCAAATGGCCCGATATAACGAGGTCTAAGCTTTCCCTTCATACCGAATCTACGTACACTACGACAAAGTGATACTTTTAGAAACACAAGATTGCCGATTTGAAATTCAACTGATCGTCTGTGCTGATCTGCATAACTGTTTTTGCGGATTTGAGCCTTTTCGGTTTCTCTCGAGAAAAAGAGACTTTCTCGTTTGTAATTTGGACTAACTCGGGTCCTTCAATGATCTTTTCTCCTACTTCTTCCCAACATGTTGGTGCTCGACACTTTCGACCGTATAATTGCCCGAACGGAGGCGTGCCAATGCTTGCTTGCCAGCTATTGTTGTAAGCAAACTCAACAAGGCATAAATATTCGTCCTAGTTACCCGTCCACTCAAGTGCACATGCACGAAGCATATCTTCTAAAGTCTGAATTGTACCTTCGGATTGACCGTCTATCTGTAGATGGAAAGCGGTATCAAATGTGTGCCCCAAGCTGCTTGGAAGCATTTCCAAAAATGTGAAGTAAATCATGGATCTCTATCTGAAATGATTGAAGACGGAGTACCATGTAGTCGAATAATTTCCTGAAGGAATACTTCAGATTACTTACTCATCGGAAATTTTTCTTGATTCGGTAAAAAGTGTGCTGATTTAGATAGTCTGTCAACAACTACCCATATGGCATCATTCTTCTTAAAGGTCTTCGGCAAACCTGTAACGAAATCCATCAAAATCTCATCCCATTTCCATACGGGAATTTCCAACGGATGCAATAAACCACTAGAACGCTGGTGATCAATCTTTACTTGTTGACAAGTGAGACATCTACTTACGTATTTGACAACGTTTTCCTTCATGCCACTCCCCCAAAAGTTTTGACGCAAGTCTTGATACATCTTTGTAGATCCCTGGTGAATAGAGAACGGTGAGCTATGAGCCTCAACTTGTAACGACTCACGCAGATCGAAATCATCTGGCACACACAATCTTTTGCCACACCAAATCACACCATGCTCATCCATTCGGAATTTCGACTGTTTTCCTACCTTTAGGTTTTGCACTATCACCCATAATTTGCCATCATACCTCTGTGCATCTTTAATCAGAGAGATTAGATCTGGCTCGATTTGCATTCTAGCTAGATAACCGTTAGAATTACCAACCTGAATACCGACACCCAATCTATCTAGATCATAGATTATATGAGGGTGGATTTGAAGACAAGATACGGTACCAAAAATCTTTCTACTCAACGTGTCGGCTACTACATTAGCTTTTCCCTGATGGTACTGAATATTTGCGTCATAGTCTTTTAAGAGTTATAACCACCTTCTTTGCCTCATATTTAGTTCTTTTTGCGGAAATATACACTTGAGGCTTTTGTGGTTAGTAAATATGTCGCAAGTCTCGCTGTAGAGATAATGACGCCAAATTTTCAACGCGAAGACTATAGCGGCTAACTCCAAGTCATGTGTCGGATAATTAACTTCATAAGGCTTTAATTGATGCGAGACATAAGCCATAACTTTAACATGTTGCATCAACACGCACCAAGTTCTTTCTTTGAAGCATCACTATAGATTTGGAAGCCTCCTGATCCAGAAGACAAAGTAAGTATCGTAGAAGATACGAGTCGTTTCTTTAATTCTTCAAAACTCTTTTCTCGCTCATCATTCCAGGAATACTTTACTCCTTTCCTCAACAACTGTGTAAGGGGTGAGGCAATGACGGAAAATCCTTCTACAATCTTCGATAGTATCCATCCATGCCTAAGAAACTTCGAACTTCTGTAGCAGAAGGGGTTCTAGGCCAATTTGTAATTGCCTGAATCTTGGCAGGGTCCATCTTGATTCCTTCTACGGATACTATATGACCAAGGAATGCAACTTGGTTGAGCCAAAAGTCACATTTTGAAAATTTTGCATACAACCTTTTATGTCGCAACGTGCCAATCACTTTATGCAGGTGTTCCTCGTGCTCTTCTTTACTTCTAGAATATACCAAGATATCATCGATGAAAACAATAACGAATTTATCCAAGAACTCATGAAATACTCGATTCATCAAGTCCATGAAAACTGCAGGAGCATTGGTTAGCCCGAAAGGCATAACCAACAATGTTAGGAATGTTAGAAACATTCAACTCATAACCAACTCATAATGACGATAGCGAGTACGAAAAGCAATGTTAGGAACATCCTCGTTCTTGATCTTTAGCTGATGATAACCTGACCTTAGATCAATTTTTGAGAAAAATTGAGCACCTTGAAGTTGGTTGAAAAAGTCTTCTATACGAGGCAGAGGGTACCGATTTCGAATGGTAATCTTATTTAACTCTCGGTAGTCAATACATATACGCATGCTAACGTCCTTCTTATTTACGAATAAGACTGGTGCACCCCATGTGAGACAGTTGGTCTTATGAATCCCATCTCTAGCTTCTTTCAATTGCTCCTTTAGTTCCTTTAGTTCTAACGGAGCCATACCAATATGGTGCTTTTAAAATTGGCTCAGCGCCAGGGATTAAATCGATAGGTAACTCAATCTTGCGGTCAGGTGGTAGTCCTGGTAATTCTTCCGGAAATACACCGGGGTACTCGCAAACAACAGGATGGGTATCAATGCCTTTTTGGACAACAGAAGTATCTTTAATCGAGGCTAAGAATCCAGCACAACTATGCGATATAAGCTTACTAGCTTTGAGCTCGGAAATAATCTTAAGAGTTTTATGGGGTACAATACCCTGATAGACAAGCTTAGGATAGCTATGATCACCGAATACGACACATTTAGAATAACAATCAATAGTCACATGATGAAGGATTAACCAATCCATTCCAAGGATAACATCAAAGTCAGACATATGCATCGGAAATAGATCCGCGTTACACACAATTGATTCAATACGGATCAGATAGTCTCTATAAACGTTAGTGCTAACGATCGAATTCTCCATCGGAATGGAAATAGTTAGAGTGGGATCTATTGGGGTTGGTCTAATCGGAAAGTACTTAGTAAATGACATAGAAACTATAGAGTGTGTTGCACTTGCATCAAATAACACATAGATACTACGTTGACCGAGTTGAAGTGTTCCGGATACAGTACCTTGAGCATTCGCAGCATCAGTAGCATAAAGTGCGAACACTCTTTCCCTAGTGTTTAGTGGTGCAACTTCCTTTTGTAATCTTCTTAGTATCTGGTTTTGGACAATCTCTAATCATATGCCTTGTTTGGCCATACCTGAAACATGCTCCCATAGCTCTATGACAAACGGCCCCATGTTTCTTGCCACAAATGTTACATGGAGAGCTTGTGGTCTAGTTTGGGCTTCCATATTGATTTAGTGGCTGAGCTCTGATCGGTCCTTTATACAGCTGAATCTGATTCGGAGCGGGTTTTTGGTTTTGGGTTTTAGGTTTCCATGGACATGCTTGGTTGCCAAGGTTTCGATTTTCTTGAACCCTACGGTCCTGATGTTGTGCAATGGTAGAGGATGATTGGACCATAGCCTGCTTGGCTAGCCCGTCTCGGTCTCTTTTCTTATTTTCTCCAGCTCGAGACAAGAATTCTTTCCTCTCAAATTCAAAGGTCTTAATAGCACCACCTACCTCAGTAAGGTCTTTGAACTTCATAAACATGGTTGACTTTCGAATATGATCACAAACTGCCCATTTACATTTTTTTGGCTACTCCTGTGCTGAGCTAGCTGCACTCCCAATAATACCAGCCAATCTTGAGAATGGAGTCATAAACTCCGAAGCTGGTTCGTCATCCCTCTGTCGTATAACTGCATACTCCCTTACGTAGGCTTCTCTGTCAGCTGTAGAGAAATACTTCTCATAAAAGAGAGTACAAAAGTCAGCCATGAAAGAGTAGCAACATAAGT
Source organism: Bidens hawaiensis (assembly GCF_021521415.1). Classification (NCBI taxonomy): domain Eukaryota; kingdom Viridiplantae; phylum Streptophyta; class Magnoliopsida; order Asterales; family Asteraceae; genus Bidens; species Bidens hawaiensis. The sequence continues at coordinate 5,738 of NW_027494416.1, read as the reverse complement.
GTCTCATCCTTTGACTTGCTTATGACCTTCCACCAATTTTGTGCATCATCTTCTAGTTTGTAGGTTGCTAATATGACTTTAGAATGATCCGCAACTCCTAATACTTCAAAGATCTTCTCAATGTGTGCTATCCAGTTTCGTGCTTCCAAAGGAGTAGCAACAAGACTAAAGGATCTGGGTTTCTGTTTTCGGAATCTCTGGAGCGACACATGGATGCCTTCAGTAGTGGCATTCTCATCAATCACAGCTCCAGAATTAGGAGTAGCATTAGCGCGTCCTTCAGAAAAAGTTTGTTGCATAACTACCTCCATGGTTTGTGAAACAAGGTTTAGAAGTAGTCCAGCAAAAGGTTGTTATATTGCATAAACCATGTTTTTATCAACCGGAGTTTCTTTCAAAGTTGAATCATTAGTCGCGCGAGTGTTCTTTCGTGTTTGACGACGAGGCGACATCTTAAAAGATGTCAAGAGGGTTACAATATAAATCGGAAGGAGAGAAAATATAGATACCTATTGAGGTTCTTAACCTATTTAGATCAAACCTAAATGTCTACCCAATCCTCACAGGTTTTAATTACTAATACATAAAATTTTCTACAGGAAAGAGCCTTTGCTTTGATACCATAGCTGTAACACCCCAACCCGGATAGGCTGACGTGTCACAATGTACGGAGGTATACAGAGACAAAATACATAATTCCATTACTTCATTAGAGTCAAAAGTACATATTACTGATAGTTCAAATACTAAGTTCGAAATACATATTAGTCAAATAACACAAGCTTAACACACATCTTCAGATTATTCCTAAGTTTTAAGCTTCTCTCTTGATCCCGACTAAAGTATCATTTGAACCTGAAGTGTAAAAAGATTTACGGAATGAGCCGAATGCCCAGTACGGAATATTAAGGCTCAAAAGCAAGTAATAATCAACTGAATCACAAGATATGATAACATATAACTGAGATAAGTAAAATAACTGAACTGAAACATATAATACGGATGTACCCATAAGCATAACTACGTCTGATAATATGTGAAGACATATAGGGGGCCACTCCTATATGTCAATCACCTGAAATGGCGTAAGTTGGCATACCCACAACCATTTCCTGAAACTGAAACTTAGACTGAACTAGGATATATCCATATGCCTCCTAATAGCTATGTACCACACCTATACTAAAGAGACGCCGTGACTGATCTCTCCGTCACGGAAGGAGCACATAACATCGATGCCACAATGTTATATCCGTGGGACACTCCACGGGAAGCGAGTGATCTGGGTAACGGAGTACAAACAATCTGAATTATACAATAACAATTCATATTTTAACAAATCATGGAAAATGCGATAATAAGTACACTTTAATAATAAATATATCGCATGCTAAGAAGTCAAATAACAAATCATAATATGAACATGAATTGAACGGACGACCAAATGAATCGAGATGTCAAAGACGTTAGGAGTTACAAAGGTATATAATATCAATGGGGTTTATAACAATCGAATATGATAATAATAGGGAAGGGGTTAGGATCCGTACCTTGATTGCTGATTAGTTATCTTACAGAGATATGAAATACGAGTGAAGCTCTTTTAATCAACCTACATCGTATACATGTAGCTCATTAGGTCGTGTACGGTTTATAACAAGTTAAAGTCGAATTTATCTTATGTATATATAAAAACATATAGTCGTTTGATTAAGAAAAATAAGTCTTAATTAATGAGGTCGATATCTCTTATTTATATATTTTAACGAATATTATTTAAATGTTTAAAAAATGATTATGGATGAATACTACTATTTAAACTAGGTATCAAAAATAGTTTGTCATGGGTGGGGTTTGAACTCGTGAACTGCAGCTTATTTTTGAATAGATAGCATAACCAGTTTGACCAACCCAATATATGTTAATGTTTACCGAACCAGTTAAAACAGATAAACTAAAGGAGCTATTAAGCTATTTAAAAAAAATTCTTGCTGCTTATGGGTTTCGAACCTGCATCAGTTCTGTTATAAACAAAAGTCTTAACCATCAGACCAACAATCGGTTTATGCCTTTATTTTTAGAAACAGTGGCTATTTAGTTGAAATAAGCTGTTAATTATTAAAAACTAAATAAAATGCAGCAAGCAGGTTTCAAACCCAGGACCTGATGTTTAAAACTGAAATGGTCTAACAAGTTGTGCTTACCAGTTTCATGTTAAATATTCAGATTGTTAATTTCTTTATTCACTATTTTCATTCTATCATCTTTTCCATGCTAACTTATCATAACATAAGCTAGAAAGCCTATAATTGTAAACCATTGTTTTATCATGAATCACGTTTAAGCTTAACTAAATTGTAACATACTTAATTTTATAATACTAAATAAAGAAAAGCTATGTTGGGAGACGTGCGTTAATATTTAATTAAGAATAAATATTATAAAGAATATGGAATATGGACTTGGGTAGAGAAAGATGGAATAAGGGATGTGATGAGCCTTAGGTCCATGGGGTAAGAGAGTATAAATACTTCCTTAAACCTCCCTAAAACCCTAATACCCTTATTTCTTTACATCTTATTCTCTACACACTCAAACACACACACATACATTAACCATAATCGTTCGTGAGAAGAAAGAAAGAATCCAAGACCAAAATCAAGCCAGATATAGATAGATCTTTGATATACAAGCTAGACACAAGATAAAAGTTCTTAACTAAGCAAAACCGTAGCTTTAAAACGAATAAAGGTGCGTTCTTGATATTTAAGGTTTACGTTTTTATGAACGGTGTGCTATGAAACTTAAACGTAGAGTAGATCGGGTAAAAACGAGACATAAAGTAGCAAACTTGATGCTATAATGAACCTAACGAACCTATGGCTATGAACGACTCGTTTAAAGAAAACCCTGGATCCAGTTTTATACGTTTTAAGACTAAATATTCAAACTTTATAATTTCCCGGGTCTAGTCTTAGCCGAGAGTGGTCGTGGGAACGTTTACGGGGTATGATAATATCATAACAAAGGTTTACATGTTAAAACATAAAATGATAATGGACTTGATGACCACCCGTAGCCACTGTTCACCTATAGAACATGCAGCTCATCGATTACACCAACATATTCGCTTACAATGGATCAGTCGATACAAACATATGAATCGCATACATTAGACTCGATTACTTTTGACTCTCTTACATGGAACTAGATTACTATTGAACCCGCTTACAATTGCAAAGTCGATTACATTGCCTTATGGTCGATTACAATACTAAACTTGCTTATAACAATGCAATTCGCTTACAATACTACACTCGATTACATTTACAATCCAATACAATGGAGGGGTCCGATTACAAGTATATAATCGATTGCACTTGGGACTAGATTAGAATAGGCAGTCTCATACAATGATTCGAATACATATTAGACTCGCTTATAATAGACCAGTTCTATTACATGGTAACAATCGATCATATGTGTCCATTCGATTACATCCAACACTCATATACAACAGGCTGGTCGCATACATACATGTGTTTCGAACACACTTATGTGTTTGATTACAATAAAGAAATTCGATTCATGAGCCTCAATTGAATACAAGGCAGGCCGCATACATGATTGCATTCTATGCGGAAAGATTAACCTAAGACTCAAGTAAATGAATTCATGAATAAAGAAAGGAAAGAAAAGAAAACCATAAATATTTGAATACCTTGTATTCAAATACCTTAGGACTTAAGGGTAAATAGTCTAAGTAAAATGTAATCCAATAACAACCAAACTTGTGTTTACCAAAGGAAAGAAAGAGAAAGAAATATACAAGTAAATGAAAACCATAAATTCAAATATGCTAAGGTTTAAGAATAAAATCTAAGTAAAAGCAATCTAATACAAGGCCATTAGATTAGACCAGACTTAGCCATTTTGGCTTAAATGCAATCAGGACAAGTATTGATACCTGTAACTCATATACAGTTAGCATAACTCAATTTAAGAAGGGATTAACAATTAACGAAGAAAGAAACAGGATCCAGGCGAGTTTCTATCCCCACTTCCTTGTTACGTTTTCGGGGATGTGTGCATACTCAATGTGAACGTTAATACACTTACCTTAAATGGTAAGTGTATGCCTTAATGATGAATGTGATGTTTATGTTTATATTATGAATTAATACTTGACAGTACGTGAACGACCTTCGGGTATTGCATGTATTGTTAAGGAAGGTATTACGTAGTAAGTATGAAATGAGTATATGAGATGTAGTGTGCATGAATAATGCATGTATGATATGTATGTATATATGTATGAATGCTATAAGGATAAAACATGAAATATAATGTATGGTTGTATGGTAACCAAAGGGAACTGGGCCCTAATAATACTCGAGGTAAGAGGGAACCGAACCCTAATAATATTCGAGGAAAGAGGGAACCGATCCCTAATAATACTCAAGGCAAGAGGGAACCAGACCCTAGAAATATTCGAGGTAAGAGGGAACCGTGTCCTAATAATACTCGAGGCAAGAGGGAACCGAACCCTAATAATATTCGAGGCAAGAGGGAACTGAGCCCTAATAATACTCGAGGAAAGTAGGGTGTAATGCTCTTTAAAATGTAAGTTATAAAGGTAAGTAAGAGTATGTTAAATGAATGTATGAAGGTATGAACGAAAGTATGTAAATATGAATGTGTTGTATGTTGTTTGATTAACTAGAACTCATTCAGTGTAGCTGACTATTAGTATGCACGCAGGTGAGTAGGATGAGGCAGCTCGCTTGAGGGGAACACATGGTATGGAATTGAAGATACTGGCATCTCAAGGAAATGTTATGTTATTTTAAAGACTATGTTTTATGTTTAAACAGCTTGAATGTTTGTTAAGACAAGATTTGATGGTTATGTAACATATTTTGTTTGAAGTTTTATATTTCGCGAAAGTTTTTAATTAACTCTGATATTTAGAACGGTGTAAATGAGTAAATCCAACGTCCAATGTAGGGCACCGGTAGCGGTGCCGTACATAAATGATTTATATAGGCTTAGTTTTGGTTATCTTAGTTGGAATCGCGATATGATGACAGAAGCACTTTCCGAAAAAATAACGTGAATGGCCACAACGGATGGTTCTCTAATCGTTAGTGGTGGATAAACAGAAAACGGAAACAAGTAGTGGTGCCTTGGCTGACGGATTTTGAAGGTTGGATGAGGATCTAGAGTGTGGAGACGAAGAGTGGTGGTTACGTTAGATGGTTTTACGGTGGTAGAGGGCGGTTCATTGTTTAACAGAGATGGTGGGTATGGTGGTGGGAGTTGGATAAACGTGATGGCGTTTTCGCGTTGGTGACGAACGAAATAAAGGTGGTGGTGGCGGAGACCCTGTGGGGATGAAAACACACATGTCACTGTGATGGCGGTTTTGGGCTTATTGTACAAAGAGGATTTGCTCAGAGATGACTAAAGGGTCATCGGAATTAAATTTTGGTTATTGCTAGTGATGGTTTTCTTTGAGGTGTGGAGTGAGTTAAGACTCCCTTTTATAGTTGGTGTTGTAGAGCCCGTAAATATCTTGCGAGTGAGACATGCATAATTATTAATTGTGAGGTTGGACTAGTTATCATTGCTTACTTAAGGGAATAGGAAAGAAATTTGACTTGTAGAAGAATAGAAACACAGAGGTAAGGTGTAAGAAATGAATGATTGTCATGTTCAAACGAGTCTCAGGAGGTTCT